>NW_020897965.1:866936-897967 GCF_003984885.1 Neopelma chrysocephalum
GTGTGTGTGCATGTGTGTACATGTGTGTGTACGTGTGTGTACTTATGTGTACATGTGTGTGTACATGTGTGTACTTATGTGTACATGTGCGTGCATGTGTGTGCACGTGTGTGTGTACATGTGTGTGTAAATGTGTGTGCATGTGTGTACATGTGTGTGTACATGTGTGTACATGTGTGTGCACTTATGTGTACATGTGTGTACATGTGTGTGTACATGTGTGTGTACTTATGTGTACATGTGCGTGCATGTGCGTGCATGTGTGTGCACGTGTGTGTGTACATGTGTGTGTACTCATGTGTACGTGTGTGCATGTGTGTGCACATGTGTGCACGTGTGTGTAGGTGTGTGTGTACATGTGTGTATGTGTGTGTGTACACCTGGCCATGGGAGCTCACAAGACCTTCTGTGCTGGCAACAGGCAGCTGAAGACACTGGTTGGCAGCAGGGAGCTGAAGCACAAGTGGACATTATCCTTCTGAGTTGTGCACAGACCAGCCCCAAATGCCCAGACTCCCCCACAGTGACAGCCCCCAGGCCTGGATACCAGGCAAAGCACACTGGAATGTGCTTGGGAGGAAAAGGCTGGACTGAAATCCTGACCAGCCATGAGCATATCTCACTTTGTCAGGGTGCCATTCTCCGTTCCCCCAGCCACATGAAGATGCTGGGGGCAGCACTGGTAGCACCAAGGTTGTTGGCTTGACCAGCAAGCAGCAACTCACCCCCAGAGCAGCAGGATCACGCTCTTCCAGTGAACCGCAGCCACAGTGAATGGTGGTTTGAGATTCCTTTTAATTGAGTTAACCTTGCTTTTGTTGCAATTTCACCATCTGTGTTATAAAAAGGTCTGAAATGATACAGGCCAGTCCTGCCACCTCTCCATCAGCAGACCCAGTGCTGTGCCAGGGCTGGCCTGAGCATCCTGCTGGATTCAGGCAGTGCCTCCCCCTGTGAAGCTTTGATGTGCAGTTTTCAAAGCATTTAAACCAAGATAGAAAGCTCATATTTGACAATGTTTCTGTCTGTTTGATTGAACTTCTCAAAACTCTCCATTTTTCTTCAGACGTAGAGAACCCGTGAGAGAAAAGCCAAGCTTTTTCCACAGCTTATGTTCCTGTAAAAACAGCTCCAAGTACACACATTCTGCTCCTCGCTCCAGTTGGGGCTCTGCATGCCAAGTCAAGTATTTATTTTCATTACTTTTGAGACCACCAAAATTAATGTATCTTTCAGACAGGAAGAATTTTATTTATTATGGTGGATTTGAATCCAAGAGATGAAAGAAGAGCAGCGTGCATCTCGAAAGCAACCGAGGCTGGGAGCAGGAGGAGACGGCCCGACCTGAGCTACCCTCGTTCTCTGGCACCAGCCCCCATCAGCCCCCATGTGTTTCCATATGGATGGACCACAGATCCGTGAATCCTTCCAAAACAACACTGTAAATCCTGCCACAGTTACAGTAGCAAGGGCAAATGTCAGTTTTTAAATGAATTCCCCATTTTCCAAAGTCACTGGTGTAGTGGTTAATGGCACAGGTTGGGTGGGATGGCAGGCTGCTGGAGAAAATCTGCTTGTCCCTGGGGACCATCATCCAAAGAGAAAAGAGGTTATTTTTTCCCTTTTTCATGTGCTGATCCCTGAACTCTACACCCTGAGGTGACATATGAAATGAGGTGAAATGGCCAAGCCAAGCCATGTCTTCTCAGTGCTGTCCTTTGATAAGCTTCACTCAAACTGCTTAAATTGGGATTTCAGCATCAGTCTGTGATGCTGGAGGATGCATGATGGCCCAGCTGTTGGAGTGAATCCAGGTTCTGTTAAGGTGGTGGACCTGAACATGTGTTTCTTGGGTTATTTTGAACTCAACCTGCTCCACCTGCTCTGGGCTGCCCTGCAGTGTCTCTGTCTCTCCAGGCTGGCTACACTCACCTGGGTGTTTTGTCTGTATTAGGCTTTGCTTACAAGAGGAAAACATCACTTTTTACTTGGGATGGATTGCTGTGCATTACAGAAACAAATGAATTATAAAAAACAGACAAAATTTGGGCTTGCTCAAGCATTTCAGCCAAGAGCTTGGAGGCAACTTGGGTTTTATACATTCTGAGAGAAATCTCCACTGAAAATAAGAAGCTCCCTGGCTCATGCTAACAAGTCATGTACTTTGAGGGTCCTGGTCCCAGCCTTTGGGTCCCAGCTGGCTTTTCATCTCCACTCTCCTTTTATTTCAGCACTTTGGTGTGCTTCACTAATGGGATTTCCCAGCTTTCTCCTCCTAGGAGCTTCCCCTCCTCCTGCTGCTCACTGAATGAGTCTCATCTGTGTTATACAGGTGGTGTCTAATATTTTTTGCTGTTTGTGATAGTACTGTCCTTTGTGCTCTCCTCATCAAACCCACCCCAGCATTGTGGCTCTGGGAACTTCTTGGTGCAAAAGAGTGAGAAGCTGCGCCCTTGGACCTGAGCACTGTGCTCTCCAGTTTGCTTTCATCAGGAAATCCATACCCTGAAGGATTTTTCCTCTATTACTTAGTTGTTTTGCTATGGATTCCACCATGAGCTTCTTTGAAAGTGTAGAAATGAAATCCTGGTTTGTTAAAGAAAAAAATGCTGCTGCTGTTCCTTTCTAATGTGCCTGGAGTTCCACCAAGATGTTGCCGAAGTCGTCTTGCCCATTAGGAAGAAAGTGGATTACATCTCTGTAACAACTGTTTAGAAAACATCACTTCACTTTCAGACCAGAGCCAGTCTAAAGATGGATTGGGCAGGTCACTAACACTGGTAATGTTTTGGTAAAAATATTCTACTGAGAAACCTCATTAATGCCACTGCACTCAAGGCTCTCCCACAGAGGGAGGTAGCTGGGTTATGTCATGGAGATGAGAGGAAGCTGTAGTGGGACCAAAGGAAAGGCCAAATCCATGAGAAATTAGGCTGAGAAGTTCAACATCTCATGCAATGACTTGCTGCTTCTTCCATGGAGGTCACTGAAGCTTCAGACATGCCCTAACGTGCTAACAAGGCCCCCAGCCCTCAACGTCCTGCTGGAAATAACCCCAGTTTGGAAGTCCTCGAGATCCTGGACCATTAGACAGTGTCAGATCCCTTCCAGGCTGTATTTGATATAATTTCTCATTGCAAAACCTTAAGTGGAACTGTAAGGTTTAGTTGCTTTCATCATCTCTGATAACACCTCAAGCCTGGGTCCCAGTTCTTTAAGAGCACAAAGAAAAAAAGCGACGTATTGGACACCCAATAAAAGAGAATTTGTGTTATCCACAGTTAGTTTGAATTTAACTTAATTGTTTATTACTCTGAGGTCTCTGAAGGATAAAGAATATGGAATAAAATATTTCTATCACCTCAGCCTTTGTAAAAACATTCACAACCTGTTAAACACCAGGGTCACTAACTCTGAAATGATCTCACAATTTGATTTCATTATATTTTAATTGCAGATGATATATTGCAGGGTTCACGGAGGGTGAGAAGCTGGGACTAAGGGAACACTAAACCCCTGCTTTTTTAAAATTCTCCAGCCAGATGTACTGCAGGCAGGTGCAACACAAACTCCCAAATACCCTGCTAAGGTAACGAAAGCCTGACCTAGAGGGACCAATGTGAACGGGCTTTTCAGCCTCGTGCTTATTCAGTTCTGGCTGTGGAAAGGCTGCCAACGGGGGACGTGCTGCCAGAAGCATGGTGGTTTTTTTAATGCAAAGTTGCAAAACCACAAAACTCATTTTTACTAGTGACCTTTTTACCACTAATTGTCGGGGTACTTAAAAAAAAAAAAAAAGAAAAAAAAAGAAGCAAAAAAAAAAAAGAAGCCCATTTGGTCAGGGCTGAATTGACACCCCAGAAACGCTGCCCCAGCAGCTGCTCCCACACCCGACTGCTGTTTTCCCAGTGTTTGCATCCAAACTAGACTGGGTCCTGCTTGGATAAGTCAGACAGCTTTTTGGGTTGTTGTTTTATTTTTTTTCTTGAAAAGCAGCTTTTGATTGTGAAATAAATTACCAAAAAATAGCTGGAGTGTTGGAAAGAGGGAGCAAGGAGTCAGGGGTGGGGGTACAGACAAGGAGGGCTCCAGGGCCATGTCTGCACCAAATGCTGTGTAGAGGTAGTTGCTTTTTTCCCCTTGCTTTTGCTATTTTTTTTCTCTCTAAGAACACATAGGACTATTTTATTTTATTTTATTTCTAAAGTTTTTTTACACATGGACTAGTCAGTAGCTACAGCTGGACTCGCTGTCCCTATGAGAGTTCAACCAAGTTTTGATCTCCTCTGCCCAGGTTTTAATACTCGTTCATTCCCTAATTTCATTAGAACTGGCGACATGTAAGAGGTGTATTTGTGAGCAGAGATTGACCTACTTTCCTGCCTCCTCTGCCCAGCATTTTACAAAGGCACGAAGCCGACGCTCAGCTGGGGGCAGTGGGACTCAGCCAGGTGACCTTAAAGCCCATCCAGTTCTGCACTCTCCATACACCTTCATGGAGAATCCCAACTGCAAATGAAAAAAGCAGACCAGTTTACTTTAACAAGTTCCAATACATTATAAGAACTTGATGTTCTTGAGCTGCTTTATTTATAATTTTTGCCATGTTGCAGTTTTATAGAATTACAAGGGTTGGAAGGGACCTTAAAAATTACATTTGTTCCACCCCCTGCCATGGGCAGGGACACCTTCTACTAGCCCAGGTTGCTCCAAGCCCCGTCCAACCTGGCCTTGGACACTTCCAGGGATCCAGGGGCAGCCACAGCTTCTCTGGGCAACCTGTGCCAGGGCCTCCCCACCCTCACAGG
This sequence comes from Neopelma chrysocephalum, assembly GCF_003984885.1. Classification (NCBI taxonomy): domain Eukaryota; kingdom Metazoa; phylum Chordata; class Aves; order Passeriformes; family Pipridae; genus Neopelma; species Neopelma chrysocephalum. The sequence continues at coordinate 871,745 of NW_020897965.1, forward strand.
GAACAATTTCTTCCTAATGTCTAATCTAAACCTATCCTCTTTCAACTTAAAGCCATTCTCCCTTGCCCTGTCACTCCATGTCCTTGTTCCAAGTCCCTCTTCAGCTCTCTTGGAGCCCCTTTAGGCACTGGAAGAGGCTCTAAGGTCTCCCTGGGACCTTCTCTTCTCCAGGCTGACCAATCCCAATTCTCTCAGCCTGGCTTGAGTCTTTTCTCCCACCACTGTCAAAGGGCCCAGATTGTCACACTCGGTATCTGTTGTTGCTTTTACAGACAGAAAATAGAGAAATTTCCAGCTTAAACAATAAAGAACCAGAATTTGCAATAAAGGGGCTGACGAATAAGGGTTTGGGGATTGTGCTTGGTCACGTTTATGTGATGAAGGAAATCTCTCTTCTACCAAGGGATTTTGTTATTGCTGGGTCTGTTTGCTGTTTTTAGCCTTTATCTCCCAAATTTTTCCTGTGGTCCAGAAGTCCTAAGGTGATTTCCTCTCCCACTTCAAAGCCACATCTTCCCTGAGTGGAAGATGTGTACCCCTGAGACAGCTTGGTTGCAAACATGGGGTGGAAGCATTTTCTTCTGGTTTTTCCTTCTATCAGCACATGACAATTTTCTTTTTCTGTTTTGTTTCTCACTTCCCAGTATTTATCTTCTCCAGGAAATATTCTTGGCGTCTAACATGCCAGGGCTGGTTTATAGCAGTGCTTAATGCTCAAAACCAACCCTCTTGACTGGCCAGTGGTTGGGTCACACGACAGCACCCCGATGGCTGAGCCCAGCGTGGTTTAACGGAGCACAAAACCACCCACCAAAGCAGCTGCTGAGGTGGCACTGGAATACCTCAATGGGAGGTGCTGGAGGGACAGGACTGGTCCTGAAGGGGCAGGACTGGCACTGGAGGGGCAGGACCAGCCGTGCAAGCACACCCACCTCTTGGATGATTTCATCGTGTTGCATCTTTGTGCACTTGCTTTTCAAAGCTCTTTACTTTAGGGCACATGATTTCAGCAGGAAAGAGTTTATGGAGTTATTTACAGCTCAATTTACTGAGCATCCCACCAGAACACTGGTGGAATGCTGAGGTGTGCGTTGTCTGATGAGTGTGGGCACAGGAGAGGAGTTTCCTTGGAGTTTTTCAATGCATTTCGAACCCCTCTCCTTCCTCCGCTCCCCAAGCATCTAACCAGTTCCAATGCAAACCTTACCCATGAGAAAACTGAAGCTAGAAAATTACAGGAATTACAGAAATGCAACAAAAGAAATCACAGGTTTCTATGGGGTAACTGATAATTTTCAGGGTTCTGTTTTTTTTTTTTAATTATCCCAAAGGATCTGTACTTGAGCTCTGCCAGAAGCCTGAGTAGATTGGCAATTTGTTACTCCATGCCACCACTGTTGAGTTCAGAGGGAGATGATGACAGTGCAGGCTCCTCATCCCACATCAACAGCTGTATTTGCTTGGATTGGATTTTGAATTTCACTTTTATTGCCTTTGATGCTAATATTTTTCAAGTAAACCCCCCAAAATCTTTGAAATTTTGCTCTCAATTGAAGACAGGGAAAGTTTTACCCTCAATTCACTAGTACAGAGATGAGAGTCCAAGGCAGATTGGAAACATGGAGTTGAGGATGTCTCCTATGATCTCTGCCACAGAATGAGGCTGCTCAGAATCTCCTGGAGAACTCTATTAATCTGAGGCTTAATTTGTTAACATTCAGTCTGTTGAACTCCTTAACTGAAAGCATCCAGAATAGTGCAGAAAGTTCTGCCTTAACAAAGTACCAGTTGTGTCAGCAGTAAAATTGGAGATGGCTTTCCAGGGAGTATCTCTAGAGTTCTCCAAAGCTGGAGCAGTACCATGGTCTCACTTGTGGTTTGGGGCTCCTCTAGGTTTTGTACTAGGTACAGTGACTTTGTACCCCAGGAAAAGCGACTGCTGCCCCATAAAGACACATGGCCCAGAGCTGCCCCTCCAAAGCATGACCGAGGTTTCTCAGACCTCAGACCTAGTTGAACAGATGTTCTCTAGATGGTGTGAAAGGCCCCCCAAATCTCATGCCAGAGAGATGTGGCTGGGCTGGGTGAATCTGCAAGGAAAGTCCTTCAGGCAGGATGAAAGCCCAGGGCTGGCTGCAGAGCGCTGGGGCAGCCCTGTGCCAGCTCCACGCTCCAGGCACAGCTTGAAGCCCAGCAAGGGCAGACACAGGGTGCTGGCACAGCAGCTGAGGAGCAGCAACAGCCAAATGTATGAGGTCTTTAGGCTCCCTGCAGCTGCAGCCACCCAGGCTCTGCTGGCTGTCCCTGCCCTGGGAGGGGACGCGGTGACGTTCAGTGGCTGCGTTTGCTGCACGTTGTCAGATCAGCACAGGAGACTCATGGACTTCAGTTCCTTCTCAAACCCATCTCACTGCTCAACTCAGAAAAGGCTGTTGCTCTGCCCAGCTCTGCCTGGATCACAGCGCAACCTGCCAGTGACACCAGGAAAGTCTGGCACCCACTGTGCACACACAGCCTGCCAGAGCCCGCCCAGCTGCTCTGCACGTGTCTGACTCCTGCCATGCTCTCAGAGACCGATGCCATCCTGGGCGTTACAGAGCCAGGCACAAACACCAGCCCACCCCCAGCTGGGCCAGGACCAGGCATTGCTGACATTAACGGGGTTGCATCAGATTTTGCCAGCTGTGGATACCGCCCACAGCTGTTGTGTGTGACCTCTCCTCCCTACACCATCTGAATTTGTGTGCTTTGAGCAAGCATGTACTCATATAAACAAAACCAGATACAGGAGGAGAGGAACCTGTTTGAGATTTGAGATGACAACTCTGCCCTCAGTTACACTTTCTTGAACAAGAGCAGATTTGGTTAGTAACAAGATACAGACCTAATTCTGAGTATTTTTACACCAGCAAAGCCCACGACTCTGGGAGAAGGAGAAGTGCTTTACACTGGCACTGGTGCAACACCAAGCACCACTGCTGTTTAGTGCCCTGGATATTTTCTCTGCAATATGGTTTCAAACACTTGTGAGAGCTGAAAACAAAGAAATGAAATACCAGCCTTGTGCAGACTTTAAAACAAAAACTAAAATGTCCAGGAAATCCCTGCAAGGTTTTGGACTGAACAGGAAGATACATTACAGAACTTTTTCAACATTTTTGTTTTTTTTCAACTTCCAAGCAGCAGAATGCCAAAATGCTAACAGGCAGGGCAAATTGAGCAAAAATAAAATATTCTGTGGACTGGGTTAGAAAGTAAGGCAGTGTTTATTTTTTTATGCTTTACACTTTGGCGAGCATTTATCCCGAATGAAGACAGCAAATGTTATTAGATTTCATGGAATGTAAATAAACAGTTATTGGTAAATACATTTTGGTGGTCTGCTTGTTACACTGCATGTCAGGAAAACTATAGGGAACTGGCAGGAGTTCAGACATCTTCAAGGAACACAGAAAACAGACATATTTTACTAATTATAGCTAACAAAAACACTCTGAGATTACAGTTAAATTACATTAAAACATAACTTGTTGGCAAAGGCTGTGAGCATAATGCTTTGCCTATATCTTTCTGTATAATGTTTCATCAGAACGGAGCAGGAACATCAGGAAACCCTGGCACAGCCCATCGGGGCTGGGCCACCTGGTCACTTTGGGTCCTGCCACAGTTTCTGTAGGTCCAGTGGGATTTCCAAGAGGGCAATGGCCTGGATTTGTCTGAAGCAGGTACTGCACAGGCGTGACCTGATGCCTTCCTTGTCATCTGCAGGAAGGGAGGGAAGGAAAAAGAGGCACTTGCTAAGCAGCCCTGGGGAAGGCTGGGTGGGCAGGAGCAGTGGGATGTAGGGGCTGCATGGCTGTGTCTCCCCGCGGGAGCTTCTGTGCCTGCACCACCTTACCTGGATGGACGGAGCTGCCTCCAGCCAAGTCCTCTCCGAGCTGTGAGCTGGGTGCCACGGCAGCACAGCACTGCCCTGTACACCCTGTGCTTCTGTCTTCTGGATCTTCTCTGCAGCACATCTCCGGGACAAGGAGAGAAAGAAGTGATGGCTCTGGTATAGAGCATGCTTTGGCTATGTCAGTGTGCAGGGACAGAAAGAAACACACCCTGACCCAAGCCAGGAACTCCCACATTTCAACCTCCCTCCTTACAGTGGAACTGTGCTGGCTATTGCCACACACCCCATGCCCAGGCAGTGTTTGTGGCATGGCTGTGAAGGGCTCTGGGACAGTCTTTGGCTGTGCACACCCTCATTGCTCCCCAAAAATCCCCTCCTGCTACCAGCCCTGGCCCATGGCACCACTGCCCCATCAGCAATGCAAACCATTTCTGCAGGAGCAGGAGCAGAGCACAGGCGGAAAGAGAGGCCTTTCTGCAGAAATTGTTATGTTTTAACGGCATCCAGAGTATTCACAACGAATGAGCTGTTGGGAATGCTGTGCCTCCACGCACCCACAGCAACAACCCACTGTGTGGGGCTTACATGGAAATCAGCTGCAGGGATGCTTTCACTACACTGAATTAGATTATAAACTATTAGCTTTATTTTTGAAGCACAGTTCGCATGAATTAATTAAGAAAGATGCTCTGAAGCGTTGCATGTGAGCAGCATTCGGGACACAAAATCTCAGGTGACACATGTTGTGCTGTTCTCCCATGGTTGTACATCAGGAGATGACCTTATTGTTGCTTTACAAAAAGTCTCCAAACTGGAAAAATTTCCTTCCTTCTGCTGGTGGGATATTAATACTGAGTAGGGCCTAGCAGGGCGATGCAGCGGGGTGGGAGGCTGGGCTGTGCCACAATGGTTATCCCTTTTAAAACCAGGTAAATCCAGGTGGTCATTAATCTGATCCCAGTTTCAACTACGAAAAAAACAGGAATCATTTCGTCTGTCGTGTAAATGAAAGGGGAATATACAGGCTAATCTCCCCAGAATATTAATAACAGTCCTGCCACTGCACACCACTTCAGAAATGCACAGTTCCCGTGGCTTGGGTTATTCTTGCATCCCTGCCCGCGTGTAAAGAAATCCTGTAATGAAATCATGCTTCACGATTACCCCATGGTAATCTCTTCACTTGAACTGTCTTTATGTCACATTTATAGCCCGTTCTTTGCTGGGAAGATTTTTAAAGGGGATCTGAAGTTTAAAAGAAGACAGATGACAAGCTGTGATGGCGAGGAAGAGAGGTTCACCATATGGAAATAGAAAGCCCTGGCTCCCTCCTCTATCCCTCCTCCCCCCTCCCCTGCCGAGTTTCTGTACTTCATATGATGCTATTGGGATTTGAAGATCAGAATACAAATTACATTATTAAATGAGGAACAAAAAAAAAACAAACTTGGGCCTTTCCTCTCCATCCTTCCATGTGATCAGTAATTAAAAATCAAAGTGGGGAAAACAACCCCGCTGGAAGCTGGCATTTGGGATATAGCCTAGTTGCCTACAGAAGGATATAATGCTCAGGCGACATGTTTGTGCCTTTGCATGCTATGGGGGTTCAAGTATGAGCTGGCTCTATAACTAAGAAGTTATTTTAATGGCAGACTTATTCACAGGGTGTATTTATTGCTTTATTTATGATTTACTTACTGGGAAGAGCAGAAGCACCACTTCTCAATCCAGTGTGAGTGTCTCCAGCACTGGACTCCTAGTCACCAAAAACCACACAGTGTCCCAAAACCCAGGACAGCTGAAGCCCCATCAGATGCTTTTTAGCCATTAATCCCTACAACCTTAATGCGTAGCAGCAACTCCTTAAAACCTGGACAGTCAAAGAGGAACAAAGGAATCCATTTCAGCTGGACAGTAGCAGTTTGAGAGTTTATTTTGCTGTGGTAAATTTTAAATGAGTTGGTGCTCCAGCCACGTTCCATCCATCGAGGGTGCCTGACTCAGATCAGCAGAGCTGGGGCTGGGACAGCAGGGACAGCACCCAGGGTGAGCCCAGCCTGGGGCAGGAGACACGCCGGGAGCCCAAGCAGGACTTGCTGGTCTCAGCCCTCCCACCTGCACCCCCAGGGAGCTACCAGGGATTTTCCATTTTTGAAAAACCCCAAGCACACACTGCAGGCCCCGAGTTTTGTAAAATTTGGCCCCATTTTCAACACTGGCTTCACGAGGCTTGGGCTCAGCTGCTGGCCTCAGTAGCCAGTGCTTACAAAATAAGCACTTAGTCCCCTCAGTGCAGATTTGGGCTATGGACATCCCATTTAGGCACCCATGTTTGAACACTGGTTCCTTGTAGCCAAAATAAATAGTTGAATCAATGCTACATAGAGTTTAATCTAAACACGTAATGGAGTCGAACTCAGATATCCACTGTATTCCATCGGCAGGTCCTGGAGATGGCAAACTGAAGCCTGCTTTTATAATGTGCCAGCACAGGGACCTGTTCCCAATTTGCAGATTTGGCCTGTTACATTCTAAAAGATGTTTAATATACTCGATGCCTGTTTGTGTTAATGTTTACCATTGAAGTTTTTCATTATTTGATGTTATATTTGGCCATAGCGTTAAAATTCCATTGGACCGACTAAAATCTAGTGTCAAATCAAAGCCAAAGCAGCATCTTTGTGATAGACTTTCAGCTCCCATCCAACCACATTAAAAAAAAAATCTATTGTAGGTGGGGGTTTTGTAGCTTTTCTTCCTTTTGCCAGAGAAACAGCAAATGCTTTATTTATTAGCTGTTTTTTTATTTGCACAGCTCTGGAAGAGCTGAGCCCAGTGCCTTGGACTGGCAGGGAAGCACAAGCTGCTGTGCCAGGAGGGCACAGCTCCATCCTGTGCCATGGGAGGCAAGATGTCTGTCACTCCCTTCGAGCCTTCTCCAGGCCTCATCATTTGGGATAACAGGATTGCCTACAGCCCTTCATACTTAAAAACTGATTCACCTTGGGGACAACTGGTGGACTGCACCAATTTTTCTACTGCTTGCAAATGGCTAATTGTTGTTTGGAACATAGAACCATGAAATCACAGAATGCTTTGTGTTGGAAGGGACCTTAAAGCTCATCTCGTTCCACCCTCTGCCATGGGCAGGGACACCTTCCACTAGCCCAGGGTGCTCCAAACCTCATCCAACCTGGCCTTGGACACTTCCAGGGATGGGGCAGCCACAGCTTCTCTGGGCAACCTGTGCCAGGGCCTCCCCACCCTCATATGGTCAATATTTGAAGCCCAAACAAAAACCCATTTCCCTCTGTGCCAGACCCCAGAGCTGCACAGACAGCAGGTCTATCCTGAGAAGCTTAAGGCCTTGACTCACAAACTGCTTAAGCACATCTAAAATGAGTCCCCTGTCCTGAGACACACTTAAAATGAGGCATCTGCATTAGCTCTGCACTTAACGAGGGGGCCTGACCTGAGCTCTGCCTCTCCCTCCTGTCCTCCCCTCCGCTCACAGGCTGAGGGTGGGATATTTTCATGGGAACTCAGTGATAAAGGATCAGGAGTCCATCCCCACATGCTGTGGGGAGTCACAAGCCCTTGGGCCATGCCAAGGACTCTTGGCACTCACAGCCTTGGAGCCTGCAAGTCACACACCTGCTCATGAGAGCCCTGGCGTGGCTCAGCGAGGCCAGAGTGAAAATAAATGAAGGCTTGCCTAAGTCCAGATGTTTCTGGATTCAAAGGGACCTGGAAAATATGAAGGCCTGAATGAAAAACTGGGAATCAACATTTAAACATAAAGCTGTGGGGGTAGGTTTGAGAAGCAGTGAGCAGTTATTCTCTCGGCCAGTTAAAAGGGTAACTCTGTGAATAGCCCATTCTCCAGTCCACCAAAGAACTGCCAAAGGAACAAGGATGTTTCAAACTGTGTCCCCTTTCCAGAATATTTCCTTCAAATTTTTTATCAAAATTAAGATACTTCACATTTCAGTGAACTTTTTCTTCTTTCAAGATCACCTTTTTGGTTTTAAAGATATAAATTAAATTCTGTAAATGTCATCTCAGTACATATGAACATTTATTTTGACAGTATTAAATGGCATATTTTGATTAATGAAGAGTTCCCACTTTAATTCAGGCTGTATTTCTTTCTGAAATGGGAAGAAAAATTCTCTGCCTGCAAAGCTTTTTTCAGGTTTACTTAAATGCTGAGACACTAAGAAGAAAAGAACACTGAAATAAGTGTTATTTGCTTATATTGTAGAGCAGCAGATCTGAAAATTACGCTCAGCCCTGGGATTACTCACATGCAAATGTTCTCTTTTAGAGGTATACAAGAAGTTGGACATTTTGGAAAAATGAAACCACATTCCTAAGAAGCTCCAATGGCCTGAGGCCACTAAGATGAGCCTCGTTAGGGTCAGACTGAGATTTCAGCATGCAGCCCCGACTTACTCGACTGTATATATGTCTGGATATAGATCTGTTAATCCTGAATGGCATCATAATGTATCATTCTTGAAGGATCTGATTTAGTCTCTGAGATCCCTGTGTTACTGGTTGTGACGTTACACACTACTGGTGCAAAAGTGAAGAAAACCAACTTTCTCCAGCATTAGCACTGGTTGTAGTGAGCTGGTCAGGGTGGATTTACCAGATCTTCCCACATCATCATCCAATTGATTATATTTCTGCTAAAATATACTGTCCAATGGGATGAATAGGTTAAGGTTTCCTTTGCCACTTTGTTGCCGTTGCTGGCTGTGTGCAGCTAAAAATATCTTAGGGTTTGAAAGTTCAGTAAATTGCACTCTAGAAAAAAAATCTGTGATGCCGTACTTAATGCAGGTGCAGAGCTGCTACTGCTGGTGCTGGTGCTCAGGGAGAAGCTTCTCCTCTCCCCATCACTGCTGTCACCTCTTCATGACAGGTATCTCATTTATGGCACCTTGTGCCTAGAGCTGAAGCCCTGGTTTCACCTCTGGTGTCACCCACTGGCCTTTAATGCCATCCTCTGGTACAGCTGGTGCCATCACCTGGTTTAGGGGGTGATCACTTGCAGTCAGGTCTGTTTGAAACCACTGGGCACCATTTCCCTCTCGTTCCCTCTGTATTTGCCTGGCATTGGTTCTAGTGCCAGCAGACACTGTCCTGTAGGACAAGGCAAGGACAACCTGCCTATGCTAGACAGCCTGACATAACAGACTGTCCACTTTCCATCAGACTTAGGGAAAACACAGCGATGGGAAGGGCACGTCAAGCAACAAGATGTCCTTACTCTCTGCTAATGTAAATCCATTTTGTAAAAGCACAGGCTGTGTGGGATGGGGACAGAAGTTCTTCAGCAAACAGCCTTGGCCATCACTGACTGCATCATCTTCTGCACTCTTGAGCTGGAAAGCCCATCTCTCAACCAGCTCTGACCTCAAGGGCTGTTCCTTGCTTGATGCAGGCAAGAAGAGAAGGCACATATCACTTTTCAAGGAGAAGGTCTTTCTTTCCCCCACTAGTAAAAGAACTACTGTCCTTACAAGGGGCTTGAAGCAGCTTCTTGCTTAAGTCAATAAAATCAAAGAATCATAGAATCATACAATCATTAAGGTTGGAAAAGACCTCCAAGATCATTCAGTCCCCCCTGTGCCTGATCCCCACCTTGTCCCCCAGCCCAGATCACTCAGTGCCATGTCCAGGCCTTCCTTGGACACCTCCAGGGATGGGGACTCCACCACATCCCTGGGCAGCCCCTTCCAGTGCCTGACCACCCTTTCCACGAAGGAATTCTTTCTGATGTCCAGCCTGAACCTCCCCTGGCACAGCTTGGGGCCATTTCCTCTTCTCCTGTCACTGGTTCCCTGAGAGAAGAGGCCAAACCCCACCTTGCTAAAACTTCCTCTTAGGTAGTTGCAGAGTGTGACGTGGTCTCCCCTGAGCCTCTTTTCAGACGGAAGGATTTGGATCTGACCATTGCAACAGCTGGGCCAGGCTCGTATGTGGAAATTGGATTGTTCCATTGGCTCCACTGAGCAAACCCATTTTTTATTAGCAGAGGACCATAATCTCAGTGCTTGCTGCACTATCCCAAGTCACATCAGTGACAAATCTGGCCTCCAGACACAGTTGTCACATCTGCACTTCCGAATAAAATGGGCTCGTTGTATCACTGAAATGGCATCAGAGGAAACTTGTAGCAAATGCAATATGTTAAACATTATCCACAATGCTCACAGTCCTAGAAAGGTCTGATAAGCCATGATTAAACTTAATTATGGATTATTTTATATTACCTACCTCCAAGCACTGTGGAAAATTGCTTCCTTTTAACTGCCTTGGCGGCTTTCTCTGACCAGGAACATACTGGGGGATATTTTCCCATGATTGATGTATTTGTTTACCAAGCCCCTTGCTCAAATACAGGCCCATTCTCCCTTTAATCAGAGGTGTGAACACCTTAATAGTTGTCAGAGCCCACATTAACCTCTTGATTAAAAGACATGCTCACACTTACCAATAAAGAAATACATGAAACACATCAAATTTGTATTTGCAGTATAAAACTCAGGATTATTTGATGTTCAATTATTTAATGTTCATTTATTTGCCCCATTGGTATTTCACCAAGTTGTGTCTTACAACAGAAATGTTTTTTTCTTTTTTTCTTTCCCCCTCCTTTTACCAAGGAGTAGACGGAAGGGTTTTGGTGGGTTGGATTCTTATTTTGCCTTTGCCTAAGGGCAAAAAGCTCCACGAACATCAGTTTTCACTTGACTTCCTTTGACTGCTTATCTACACTGGTTATTACACTCTTTCACTACAGCAATATTACCAATAAAATAAACATGTCAAAATTCAGAAGCATAAACAAGTTCATCTGTGACACTAATTTTGCCTGGCAAATAATTCTCCTTGTTTCTATAAGGGCTTCAATTTCTTGTGGATTCAAAGCAAATTCAGCTTAAATTTGATGCCTCAGTCTTATTTTTCTTTCCCAATCTCATTAGAGTAAAAATAGCAAGGATATCCATATGATTAAAGACTTCATGTGCAAGAAAGCAATCTGGTCATAGTGCTCCTTAGCTTTATGTACTTCTTTCTATTTGACAACATTAATTTGCCATCTGTCAGCTCAGTTACATAGTTTACTTGCTGCTTGCTTGGCGTTCACCTCCCCCTTTTTCATTGTCAGCTGTTTCTAATAGTTTGGCCTCCTTGAGTGGGCCATTTATGCAGATTTGAAACAGGAGAAATCCTAAAAACTGACCATATGGGAACCCACTTTGTACTCCCCAGGCTGACATAGCCATGCACAGACATCCCCCCAGCACTTAAAAAATCAGAATTTTCAATACCTGCACAGCACCTTCCATCTGGGGGCTCCAGATCATCCCACCACAGTTACAAACAGCCATATTTTGCTCTCTTGGGCAGGTCAGCTGAAATGGTGTTTGGGAGAGGAGTGGGAGTGTCTAATTCCCAACTTTCACCTCCTTCCAGACACCCAGTAGAGTGACAGAATAACAGGAGACTTTTGTCAGGAAAATCTAATTTTTCAGATATTCTCCCCAAAGCTCTAAAATTTTCAGCATCTTCTGTCAGGGTTAATACTTTGTCATTATTATTGTCCATGTGTTGTCTCTGAAAACGTGTGCTTTGTATAATATCTTTAAAGATATATATCTTGCAAATACTTCAGCTTGTCTATAAAAGGTTTTTTGTTATAATGAATATCTTCTGTCTTCCAAAATCCACCACAGAGACTGGAGCTCAGTGGGCAGTGGCTCAGCCTTTGTGTGAACAATTGTATTTCCCATTTGATGAGGTTGAGAAGGTAAAAGCTGAACACTCTTTCTTCTCTTGGGAATGCCCTGTTTTTTGGGACAGGAGGCTTTTAGACCAGAGCATCTGGGACAAGGGACTGATGTGGGAGGTGAGCTTGGACATCAGATTGACAGGATTTCATTAGCAGGCACATTTTTTTCCAGATCCCAAACATTTACACCTTCAAAACTCTTACCTGAAGTTAAGAATTATGCTTATGAAAGGAGATACATTAGCTCATACATCTGAAATCACTCTGATTTGTTCGGATATGCACTAAAAAAAATTATATCCATTTTTTCTCATGTCTTTTTTCTGCCAGTTGAAGAGATTCAGAATACTCACAGGCACTGAAATAAACTTTCTTCCTGAGCAGAAAGTCAATATGAAGATTGATTATTGCTTAATTCAAAGGGGAAAACAGAGCTGTGCACACACAGGCAGTGCTGTGGCCGAGGGCTCCATGGCTCATTTGGGATGGGGAGCACAAGCACTGCCCTTTGCTGCTCAGAGTGGCCTGTGCTCTGCCTTCTCCAGCTGACCTGTGCAGGGGTAGCATACTTAAAAGGGTTTTCATCCTCAGCAGTAGCTAAATCACCTGGAAATAAGTGAATTAACTGTTTTGTACTAACATGAGAATTCATTAGTCTGCTTTGATAATGCCCCATTTCAGGAAAAAGTGACATTATCGGGGCTAGTGACTAGTTTGCACTGGTGGTTTGCTGGTTTTTTTCCTGGTTGCCTTTTCAAAAATTAATTTTTCAGTGATTAGAGAAAACTATAAAAGCTTAAAAACTTCTAAAAGACAGTAGCAGCAGTAGAACAGTATCTCAGGTCTAGAGAGTTTAAACATGAAGGGTCTGGATTTGTCTTCATGAGCGTGGAGGGAGGGCGGGAGGTTGGGAAGAGATGTCAGTCTGGGCGACCTGCACTTGCTCTGAGCCTCTTTGCTAAGGTCAGCCCAGTATCCAGCACAAGGGTTGGACAAGGTCAGGAGAGATTGTCTGACCTCAGGTGGCACCTGGAGATCAACCGAATGTGTATTTGCTGGTTTTCATCCACACCCTGGGCAGAAAAAGAGGCAGCACTGGGGCAGGTCCTTGTCGAGGGTGACCCTATCTGGGGCAGGTTGGCCAGTAAATTCAGGCACGGTGGCTGACAACACTTTACATCAAGATTAGCCTTTCAAGCAAGGGAAAGATGGAAATGGTTTCCCAGCTCTGATAGCCCAAGCACTGTACAAGCATCCGTGAGAAGATCACCCCAGTAAAGGGAAGTCTGACTGTGAGACAGAGCCAAAGTAGCACCTCCAGGCCTTATTCCCTGATGGGAGCCCAGCCAGATGTGTTCCTGCCTCTGGGACTGGAGCAGTCCCGTAATTTAGAACAGTCTCCAGGCTGCTCTCATTTACGCTGGGGGCCAGTGCACAGCTCTCTGCAGACAGAGTTCAAAGGCTGCCCCGAGCTGCTCTGCACGTGGGCTGGCACCCAGGTCAGTAGCTGGCACTGTCCACTTGCCACATTTGCCTCCCAGCCTCGGGGCTCTCTCACACAAACAGGGCTGGTGAGCACCTGGCTGCTTTAATGGGCTGCCCAAAGGTCCATCACATCTCCTGCAGGTACCCTGGCAAGTTCTGCTTTGCATCCCCTCTCTGTAATGTACAGATATGCCCAGATCTGTGGGTGCAAAAATGCAATCCTGCAGAGGTGTCCCAACATGGGGATGGCATGTTGGCAAAGCTCATCCCATCACTGTGTGCCAAAGACACTTAAACTTGGTACCAAAGGCAGCATTTCATAATTCTGAAACATAATCACTGCTCCAAACATTTCCCAGTATCAGCATATGTTGGATTCAGATATACAAGTATTTAAGAGTATTTTTTGGGGCATCATTGGCCAAACCATTGTGTAGGCAACATGCTGCTGTAGATGATAGAAGCTATAATGGCAAGACAAATCCATCAACATTTTGACCCAAAAAGAAATAGTGGAAAAAAGAGAACATCAACATGATGTTGTTGGCAAAATGTGTCTGAAATGTTCAGTTTAAGGAAGCTGAGCCACTTCCACTTACAATGAGACCTGACAGCTTTCAGGACCCAGTGTCTTTACAGAGAAGCTCATTAATTTGCACGGGGTTTAGTGAATCAACCAGACATCCTCCTTCTCCTCCCTGGGAAGACTCATTAGCTACAGGGAAACTCGGTGTGAATGGGAGGTATGTGTGAGGTATGGGTAATTACACAAGTACCCCTGAAATAAATCACAAACCCACTTTTGATATGACTGCAAACCTGGAACTGATCCTCATTTTAGCCTGGGAGAAGGTCTTCAGCAACACTCTATAAACTACAAAGAAAAGAAAAGGAAATTGACTTTAAAAGCAACATTTTAATAAGACTGAGGTGTTGACAAAACCCTCAGAGAGCAAAGGAGCTCCATCATACGGGATGGACTCACTGCTTGGGAAGTGGCTCCTGGCATCTGCTCGGAGCTTTGCAGTGACAGTATTTCACCAGCTGAGTGACCACTGCTGTCCCCTGTGTCTGGAGAGGATGCTGGGGCAGAAAACAGGCTGCAGGGATATATACTGGCTAGGACACTGACTGTCTTAAAATGCTGCTGCCCAGAGGGAGCGATGCCAGAGGCAGGACCACCCTCACCCAAATGGGCGGCTGCCGAAGCAGGGTGCTCCCAGCTTCATGAGGTGTGACAGGGGAGGTCAGAGCTGGTGTATTGCTTTATAGGGAATCCCAGCGGGAATTGAGAGTTAGCTACACGTGCCTGGGGTGGAAACAGGAGCAGAAATTGCAGATCCTCTGTAGTACATAGACTTTGGGCCCTTAACATCTGAGGTGCACCAGCCTGGTGGTGTGTGCACTGCACTGCTCAGTGCTGCATGCAGAGACTATTTACCCTGGAAATGCATCAGCCAGGCTCATGGGCACACTTTGCATATCCCAAAACACACTCCAAGTCCCCTTCTGGATTTCAGCAGGCCACCTGACATCCAGATGTGTACAGAAGCAATGCAGTGCTAGTGCCAACAGGGGCATAGTGATGCTGGTGGAAAGGATGGACCTGTGAAATTCCCCCTGGTTACACTAAAATGATTCAAAACTGGGAGGTTCAGGATGCTCTTCTGAGGTCTTGGTTACATTAATTCAGTGCCCAGAAAACATCCGAGCTAGACCCAACTGTAGGAGCCATACTTTCTCAAGAACCTCAGCTATTTCTAGGGCTCTCTTCTCTTGCCTTAGACTGGGACAATAGTTTAGACTTTGCCTTTTCAGCAGTGGCTCTCTCCGACACTGGGGACATACAATGCCTCAGCCAGCACATCTGCAATCTTTACAGAAGTCAGGCTGAGAGTAATGTAACAATAATCATATTGATGTGGTGCTAGACTATGATGCTGAGGGCTCACACTGATACTTTGCTCTCTGCACAAGACCTGCTGTGAAGATCCCAAACCACGAGGGAGAGGCCTTGGGAGTCACAAAGTGAAAACCTGTGCAATGCAATAAAAAAGTCACAGAAAATCTCAACAGAACAAAGCAGGCCAGGGTCACAGCCCTGCTGCTTGACTGGTTTTGATATAATTATGCTGTTTCCAGCCAGCTGAGAGTCATTCTCTGGTCTGTGGCTCAGACAGGGGCCTTAGAGGAACACAACAATGCCAGTCATTGCACCAAGAAGAGCTGCTGAGCTGAGACACTGAGGGGACAGGCAGCCATGGCTCCAGGTAGCCACCTCACCATTTGTCATGTCAGTCATGCTTAGGTGGCTTAGGAATTAGTTTTCTATTTAATTTGGGAATTATTTCCAGACTCCTGAATATAGATAAGAGTTGCTTAGAAAATACTTTATTGCACTTGGCTCCCTGTGAGGTTTCACAAGGACAAGTGCCAGATTCTGCACTGGGGACAGGGACAGACTGGAGAATGAGAGACTGGAGAGCAGTGACCTGGGAAGGGCCCTGGGGGTCCAGTCAGTGGCCAGTTGTCCCTGAGTCAGCAGTGCCCTGGCAGCCAGGAGGGACATCCCTGTCCTGGGGCATCAGGGAGGGGATTGTCCCGCTCTGCTCTGCCCTGGGGCGGCCTCACCTTCAGTCCTGGGGGCAGTTTTGGGTGCCACAATATCAGAAAGATCTAAAGCTGTTAGAAAATGTCCAAAGGAGGGACAGGAGGGTGGTGAAGGGCCTAGAGGGGCCATACAAGGAGCTTTTGAGGGCACTTGACGTATTTAGACTGGAGGAGACTGAAGTCAGATCTCAACAGGGTCTGCAGCTTCCTCACGAGGGGCAGCTCTGATCTGTGCTTTGTGTGAGCAGTGACAGGACATGGGGGAATGGCTGGAGCTGTGTCAGGGGAGGGTCAGGTTGGATCTCAGCAAAAGGTTCTTCCCCCAGAGGCTGGTTGGGCACTGCCCAGGCTCCCCAGGGCAGTGGGCACAGCCCCAAGGCTGCCAGAGCTCCAGGAGGGTTTGCTCTCAGGGACAGGGTGGGATTGTTGGGGTGTCTGGGCAGGGCCAGGGATTGGATTTTGATGATCCTGTGGGTCCCTTCCAACTCAGGACATGCTATGATTCTACCTTTGGGCCCAGCAGTGAGTCAGACACATGGCTGCTGGGCAGACCAGCCCAGTTCATTGGTGCTGCAGACACCTTTTTGAATTGTCCTGCAGCCAGCCAAGAGTTCAGCCTGCAAGGAGCCAGATGGGCTGGAGTTCTTCTGTAGGGATCTGCTAACTAGTGTCATGTGTGCTAATCTGGACCCTTTTGCTTGGCGCCAGACTCTTTGATCGTAGGCTATCAGGTGTTTACAAACTGGATTGGTATTATTCAAGGAAGAAACCACTGCAGACACAGCTTGTCTTGTGAGCAGTGTGATGCTGGTGTGCACTGCTGCACTCTGCAACCTCAGTGCACTCATTCCTGTAAGGGCAGTAGAGATTTTTGTCTTAGCAGAAATGTGACTTCAGGTCTTGCAGTATAATAGATCAGATCATAATCTATCAGCCGAGGTCACATTTTAATTCACTCTCTAGAGTCACTGTATATGGAGTGGACTATGACCAAGCCATAACGCAATTTATTTGTTGCAGACAAGCCAGGTTGTGCAATGGATAGATGCCAATAATCTCAGAGTGGTTCAGGTTGGAAGGGACCACAGTGGCTCATCTGGTCCCACCTCCTGCTCCAGCAGGGCCATCCCAGAGCACATGGCACAGGATTGTGTCCACACAGCTCTGCAAGATCTCCAGTCAGGAGACTCCACCCCCTCTCTGCTCTCTCTCCAGGGCTGGGGCACTGCCCAGCCAAGAAGTTCTTCCTCCTGTCCAGCTGCAACTTCCCGGGCATCAGTTCCTGCCCGTTCCTCCTGGGCCATTGCTGGGCCCCCCCGAGCAGAGCCTGCTCCAGCCTCTGCCCCCTCCCTGCAGCCCCTGACACCCCCTGGGGAGGGCCCCTCTCAGGCTCTGCTCTGGAGGCTGAACAGCCCCAGCTCCCTCAGCCTTTGCTGCTCCCAGAGCTGCTCCATCCCTTGGGCATCTCCGCAGCCTGCGCTGGCCCCGCTGCAGGAGCTCCCTGGCCCTGCTGTGCTGAGGAGCCCGAGCTGGGCCCAGCCCTGCAGATGTGCCTGCCCAGGGCTGGGCAGAGGGGCAGGATCCCTCCCTGCCCTGCTCCAATGCTCTTCCCCATGCCCCCAGGATCCCATTGGCCTCCTTGGCCCCCAGGACACGTGGCTGGGCAGGGACAGCTGGTTGTACCCCAGGACCCCCAGGGCCTTCTCCCAGAGCTGCTCTCCAGCAGGTCCCCCCCAGCCTGTGATGGTAATGAAGAATTTTGTGTGGGTGATGAGGACATCAGTGGTGGTGCAGTCTTTGTGGTTTGTAGCTTTTGGCAACCAAATGCACTAATTCCTTCAGCCCCTCAAACATCCCTCGTCCAGTAAAATATATCAGCAATGTTTCACACTTGCACATCCTATTGTAATACCACAAGTGCCTCTGCTCACTTCTCTCCAGCTATGATCCACCATCAGGTGCAGCACCAGACACCTTCCAGTCCCTGACCTCCCCCTCTCCCCACCTGAGTAACATCCACAACACCAGGACTCGCTTTGTTTTAAATGCAGGGAAAAAGGACTTGCACTTACATATATTTTGGTCATGGCCTGGTATTTCAACCTAAAAGGAAACTAAAACCCCTTAAAATAACCGAGTTCTACAGATCTTCCTGTCCTTAATGTGTGCTGCTGTTCTGGGTCACCTGCAGAGTGAGGTCCTGGCCAGGAGTGCAGGAGAGAGTGGTGTGAGGCAGCCCAGCCCAGCAGTGCTCCTGTACTCTGCTCCTCACTGCCTGACTTCACTCCCTTGTCCCCCTCTCAGCTTTGCTTTCCTAAAAATCTTTGAAGCTTCTTTTGCATTATGGTTGGTTTTCAGATGCGCCATAAAAAAGCACGTGCTGGGAATACTGTGGTTAAGACATGGGAATGCAAACATTGTGGAAATAACTTGGCTTTTGTTTTTCTTTTCCTTCTCCTTTTTCCCCTTCCATAAACCAACTTTTCCACTTCTTCAGTATGTTGGCACTTAGAACTTGCTTGGCCTGTTAATAGAAACAAGGACTGAAGGGGTCACATAAATGATCTGTTATGAGAAATGAGCAGACGTCTGTTGCAAGCTCTCAGCCAGGACTCCAGCAGGTAATTCCATGTGGAAGGACACGCACATCTCAGCATTCAGCTGCTGGGAGCTCAGGTGACTGTGACTCATGACCCTCCCTCCCCCAGCCTGACTGGCACTGCCCTCACACCCTGTTTGTCCCCCAGTCCCTGCCTGCCCATTCCTTCCCCCACAAGCTTGCTCTCACCCATTCCTGACCTCTCCTGTGACTTTTATCTGGCTCTTGTCCATGGGCCCTCTCCAAGCCTTCCCATGTCACTCTCTTCTCCAGTTTTGAGAAGATGACCATTAGCTCTTATTGCTGCCCACAGCCTCATCCTCCAAGGTGCTCACTGCCCTCTCCCTGTGTGGCTGATGCTGGACCTGCTTTTGCATCCCAACAGCTCACCTGAACAACCCCTGGACAGTCACAGCTGCTGTGGATCTCCACACTGCCAATATCATCACAGTGAACTTCGACCCAGCCCACTCAACACTGAAGGCATATGGTGAACGAGCAAACTCACGGTATTGGCTCCACAGAGCTTGGCCCTCACCATTGAATCTGCTGTGCTCTCTGAAAAAAAACACAAATATTTTAATGTCATTAGAGTTTGGGGTTTTTTCAGTGGTTTTGCATTGAAAAGACAAAAAGCATTCTCTTTCTGACATCAACGGCTTCTATAATGTCATTATCAACCACTGCACTATTTCAGCCCACCACACCCTGCTTCTGTCTTCACATGTCAAAAGAAGTAAAGGTTAATATTCCAGTCTTATCACCTGGACATCTAAGATTCAGAGAGCCTACAGAGAATCCACGAGAGGTCTTACAGGACAGCATGCACTGCAAAGGGCCAAGCCAACTCCCCAGCCTCTTGCATTCTCCCAAAGTCTCACTCTTCTTCCTAAGAAGTAGCATTTTTCAGAGCACAGTACTTTTCTAGTAAGGAAAACATTCCCATGGTTTTCCAAAAGAGACTCAAAATGTGATATCACTAAAAAAGAAAAAAACCTTTTTTTTTAATGATCTTGACCTGTATCTCCTGAACATTTTGGTTAGGTTGGACTATCATAGAATCATACTATCACAGAAGGGTTTGGGCTGGAAGGAATCTTAAAGATCATCTAGATCTAATCCCCCCCTGCCATGGGCAGGGACACCTTCCACTAGCCCAGGTTGCTCCAAGCCCCATCTAACCTGGCCTTGGACACTTCCAGGGATCCAGGGGCAGCCACAGCTTCTCTGGGCAACCTGTGCCAGGGCCTCCCCACCCTCACAGGGAAGAATTTCCTGCCAATATCCCATCTAACCCTGCCCTCTGGCAGTGGAAACCCATTCCCCCTTGTCCTGTCCCTCCATCCCTTGTCCCAAGTCCCTCTCCAGCTCTCCTGGAGCCCCTTTAGGCCCTAGAAGGGAGTTTCAGGTCTCCCTGGAGTTTTCTCTCCTCCAGGTTGAACAACCTCCAGCTCTCCCAGCCTGGCTCCAGAGGAGAGGGGCTCCAGTCACTCCTCAGTTTTTCACTCTTCATCAATGTCTTGAAGACATCTTTGTACAGCCTGTTTCTGAAGTGCTTTGGACACTGATGTCTATTCCAAAATACTTCTCAAAAGCAGAATAACACAAGGGTGATTTGAGCTCCTCGTCTCTGGCCTATTGCAAAGTGTCTGGGGAAGAGCTGTTGTAGGCAGATCATAATTAATAATTAGCATTATTTATAGTGGGGCCTGCAGAACAGAATTGAAAGTGTCATCAGATTTTACATCCAAAATATTGTCTAAGTGAGTCCTTTCTAATTCCCAGGCATTGCTGTGGGAAGATACAATTGCACATGTAAATACTTTCCCATGCTTCCGCACCATGTGCCGACTCCGCATGTGCAGAGCAGATGGGAATGTGCGTAGGGCCTCGTTGGAAATGTAGTGTGTGTGTGTAAATTGCTGCTTGTCTACATCTGTGTATCTAATTGCATGTGAAAATCACTACTTTAGTTGCATCAATGAAATACAACTTTTTGAAAATATAGCTTGCATGTGTTTCTCATTCATTTTAGTGAGGCACAAGATGATCCAGTTGAAAAACAGTAGCTAAGACCAGATGTTCTTCTGTTCCTACAGCGTGAGAGAAGCAGCTCAGTCTTAAGAAACTCAAAGCTGCTTAGCTTGTGATACTTGCAGTATCATGGGAGAGAAAGATCATCTCCTCCAGTGGCCTCCCTTCCCAAGGACTCAGACCTGCTGCCAAACGAAAATGGCAGGAGTTCCCCTTTGATTCCAGGAATTTAGAATCAAGCACCAAGTCTTCTTCAAGAGCTGATGAGCAATGGCAGCAAAGGCTGTGCTGTGGTCAGTTCGTGGGTTTGGAGGCAACCAGGGGCCACTCCAGGGGACACTCCTGGCCATTTAAGACTGGACATATGGCAAAGGTTTAATAAAATATATGATGGGAAGGGTAACTCACTCAGCTTTGCCAAAATGTCATTTTTAAACTATGTGCCTAATTTCTAAACAATTGCATTTTAAAGATTTAGTAACTCCTTGAATTTTTCCACAGCTCTGCTGCTGCTGTGGTCATATTTCCAAATTCAATGTACCTCTTACTCTTCCACTTAAAACATTCACTTTTCATTTAAACCTGCAGGAAAAACAAAATCTGGATTAGTTTCAAATTATTGGCCAAGCTCAAAGAGACATCCCAGCCCTTTATGGGGTGCAGATAAAAGAGCTCATAGTCCCTGCTCTGCCAGGAAAAATGTTCACTTTCTGTGAAAAACATTAGGAAATCAAATGAAGAGCTTATTAAACTTTTAGATGCATGAATTTGCGAATTGGACAAGGATGCATATATATGTCAGGCCCTTGAGATGAGATGGAGCCTGTCATAAACTGCTGCTGGATGCGTAAATAAGATTCACTGTGCTCTCTCCCAGGTGTGGAGTACTGAAGTAGGAGCTCAGCCTGAAAGCACTCTTTGTGAGGATCAGCTCCAAAGACTTATGTGGAGGAACCTTCCCTTTATTTGCCAGCTTGCTGAGGCTGACAAAGTATTTGATAGCTTGGAGCCTTCAGCCTGAGAGCTTGGCTTGTGAGAATATCTGTCAGTGATTGTACCTGCTTTGCTGCTTATATTTTAATGCCCCAACCTGTACATGTCCTCCTGTCCTGTTGATGAAGGACCTGAAGTGAAAGAATCTGCTCCATATTCTCTTCCCTTCCACCTCTTCCAAAACCCTCAAATAAACCCATTTTGGGTGCTTTATTCCAGGACACATGAACCTAATCCTCCACTTTTCAAAGAAGCATTAGATATTTAATAGTTATTCCAAAGTATTAGTTATTCTTCTGAAAAGAGGTGTTTTAGTTGGCAGAGGTGCTCACTGGTCATTGCAGGTGTTGGAAGTGTAGTAGTACCCAAGGGAGTGATGGCTATTAAAAAGTGCTCCTTCTTATGCATCAGCTCTCTGAGGCTACTTTCACAAACAATTCCAGGCTGTACAGGGAAGTCAAGTTACATCTGTTCTTATCAACCCCATCAACCTTTATTGCTGCTACTGATAAGTGTATGAGCAGCTGTAAGCCCACTGAGTTTTCAGAGTCATCAGCTACAAAAAACTTTTCACTTCTTTCTAGTATACTTACTGCATTTGTTCTGTAAATGGAGACAGAACAATATCTTAATTTATAAATAAAAATATGTGAGCAGGGCTGCTGCAAATAAGGGTGGGTGCAACCCCAGGTTTACATCTGAAGATGCAGCAGACATCTGCCAAGTTCCCTGGGAGCTGAGTGAGAAAAGCAGTTTGGATCTTTGCCTTGTTCAGGCAAATGCAAGATGTGCACAGCTAGATGATATTAAAAATAAATAGATGTTTGTATTTCTTCCTAAATGACCACATTAAACAGAGATCATGAGTAAAGATTTGCGTGATAGTTCATATTGTTTGTCCTCAAAGTTAGGTGCATGGGTAGGAAAACTGAGAGACCACTTCTCTCGTGATATGCTGCTTGTGATACTGCATACTTTATTCTTACTTTGTCCTAGCAAGATCATATCCAGCTAAGTGATGAATTCTATGCTAAATAAAATTTACACAGAGCATTTGAGAAATTTGGAAACTTTAACTGCATATTTGTGCGTATATTTTTGCTCCACGTTGATTTTACCTAGTGCACAGGCAGCAAGAGTTTGAACGAGTAAGATATTAAAATGATTGATCAGAGCTTGGGGATCTCAAACACTCTATGACCACCTGCTATGAACTCTAAAACATCACGGATCAGTCTGCTCCATTCCTATCAAACTCATGCACCTGTGGAGTCAGTGAGGCTCCTCTCAGCCTGGTGGGCTGAGAGTCCCAGGGGCTCCTTGGAGGAGGCTGCTGTCCTTCCCATCCCATCCCTCACAGCCCTGCTGAACCAGATGTCTGGGGACAAGAGTCTCATCTTTGCTCAAGGACTTCCCATCTGACACATTCCTCAGGGCAGCCCCGAGCCCTGAACTCTGCAGCCTGGGCCATCAGTGCTGGGTTAGAGAGCAGGATGCCAGGGAAGGCTTGTGCCAGGGAAGGCTTGTGCCAGGGAGCTGCCCAGAGCAGCCCTGCGAAAGGGATCTGTTTTGATGTCCCCATGTGATCTCTTTAGGCACCTTTAGGTATCCTCTGAGAACACGGAAGAGATCTCAAAGCACCACACTTCCAGCCTGCAGGCAATAGGATTTTAGTGTGACCGCTGGCTCGTTTCCCTCATCTCCTTTGCAAGAAGAGTGGCACTGGGATCCAACAGATACTCTGGATGGACAGTGGGCTTAGAGTATTCCCTGTTAAGCTTCCATGTTTCTACCTCTCATCTGAATGTTTTGCCATGTATTTCTTTTCCCAGTTTTACATGGCAGTTCATATGACCTAAAATCATCTTTAAATGTCCTGGGACATTTTCTGCTTGGTGTGGGTGACTCAGCAAATCTCCCCACCTTGAAAATCTGTTTACTCCAGTTGCCCACCTGGGTGACTCGATCTCTCTACTGCCTCAGGTGATAGAACGTGAACCTGATGATGCCACACACCTCAAAACAGTGAATTAATTTATTTCAAAGTGATTCCCTAAGACTCAGCAGTCTTCAACGAAGAACCAAGTAGGCTCTGGCAGAATGGTGGTCAGAATCTCCCTCCACTCATTCAGAACATATTATTGCTGGTGCGGGAAGCAAATCCAGCCAACCAGTAACGCCTGCTTCCAAAGAAAACACTCACTTTACTGTATCTGGTGTTTTGAAATGTATGAAAATAAATTATTAATTATCATGACTTTTGGGCTGAACCTGTTTATATGGGCTTGCATCTGTCTGATCTGAAGACTGAGTCACTGACTGACAGACACTCTCTTGGCTTGTCCAGTTACTCACATTATATCCATACTGTTCCAACAGCTTAAATAAAAATAGCAAGCTTGAAACTTCTCCTCTGTTGGCATTTCTTCATAGAGACAGAGTGTTGCTTAAAGAAACATCAAATCACTCTTAAAGAGGTCAGATCTGCAGGGTGAAATGGCAGAATTAATGGTGAGACTCCCTGCCTGCAGGTTTCCAGCCCAGCTTTAGACCCCTGAGCAGGATCCCAAGAGGATGGGTGAGGAGGTTTGGATGCTGTGTGAATGGTTTTAGAGCTTCCTGCAAAATATCAGTCAATGAGAATTAAAAACCTGCTTCAGTCCAAAACTTGCAGCCCTTCTGCCCCTGCCAACCACTTCCACATCTGGCAGCTGGGGCAAACTCCGGAGTAGTATTTCCACTGACACCAAGATAATTCTTTTTCCTCCTTTTCACTTTGTCCTCCCTCAGACTGGTGAAGACTGAAGTAAGACCTACAGATCAGCCTCTTGGAGAGGGAGCACGGGGGAGAGGTGGACTGCAGCAGAAGTCTCCTATCCCTGTGGCAATGCCCTTCTGTTGTATCATATGGAGAAAACTGACTCAATAGAAATACAATGTTCTTCACTATCCCATCCAGCAAGATGCAAATATCTAATCTCTCAGTGCAGAATAAGGGGACTCCAGGCTGAATTTGGGTAGTTACAGACTTGCAGACATTTAAGGCTTTGTGCCATCAGTGTCATTTTCAGATTTCCTGACTTTCCATTAGTTTATAACCTTTAAATGTACATTTCCTGAATTTATTTTTAATTTCATCATTGCATCACCAACGTTACATGAAATAATTTGACACTTGTGCAGATCTTCAGATGTGAGCTAAAGAAGGGCTACCTGGATGGGCAGAGACAGGTAAAAAGGCTTGAGGCAACAGATGAAATGTTGGTCCTCCTACTCATTTGCTTGATTAAGTAGGAACTGAAAGTGGCTGACAACAAATGCTATGCCCTATAAACAAGCAAAAAATCCTGGCAGAACTGACAGACAGCATTTCCATGGGGCCTGAGCCCCCAGATGGCTTTTCTGGGATATACTATAACCATAAAAGCTGCAAAATCCTACCAGTGTAGCAGCCAGCAGTGAGTAAACATGAAGAGCCTTGGATATCCTGAAGGTCAGAGGCAATAACACCCCTGCAGTGCATAGTTATGGTGTGAAGGAGAATTGGGCACATCACGGCCTCTTCCTGGAGACTCCACTACGCATATTAGTGATAGCATGGTAAGAAAGGGATCGTCCTACAGCTCCAGTGAGCCTTCCACCTCTCTCAACACTGTGAAGGCTCCAATTCCTTACCTGGCATGTCCTTTTGACAACTGCTTTGCAGTATCTGGAGAACACAAGGAATTAGTCACACATATTTATGCTGCAATACACACCAGAGGGTCTGTGTGCCAGGCACCGAGAAAAAAATCCAAACCATGGTCATGCCTTACTATTACTGGTTTGAATGGTTCAGCATTTTCCTTTGAAACACTCTGATCGAGATTAGGAGCCCAAACATCTCAAATGGTCTGTAGGGAACACTGTGAATTGCCTTTGTCCCAGAATAACTCTTAACTCAGTGGGTACATCACTGCTGGGCTAGATTTACAGGTGATCAGCCAGGGCCTTTCCACCTGATACTCATTTTTATGTATCTGAAGCAAGTGTCTAATCACCATTTCCCCCTTGATTTCATAGATGATTTTTAAAAGAGAGGAAGCAATTCAGTACAGTCTGGACTTCAGACTGGATGAAGAGGATCGCACACCTTAGAGCTGCAGCCAATATCTAAGTGAAGTACAACATTCTCCACTCATTCTGCATTTTCAAGCATGGAAAACCATGAGTAGGATGTGTGTTTGTGGTCGAGGAGGTATGCAAGCTATTTTCTGTGTGGATGGAATATGCCTGGTGCTGAAAGTTGTGGGACTGAAGAATGAATGCAGTTGTATTGGGAGAAGGAGGAATGCTTACAGTATTTTGTGTCCTCAAATGTGGATTAGCTTGGACAGGGATGTAAGGTGGGAAAGACATATCCTGAACACCTGTTTCTACATCTGTATTTTTTTTAATAAATTTTGGAGACAGCATGCCTTGCTCCGTTCTCTCTGTCCTTGTTCTGCATTTAAGTCCTTTCCATTCCACGCAAAAATAGTTTCTCCTCTCATTGAACTCAGCTGTTTTTCTGCAAGTGGAGTAGTGTCCATGTGCATGTGTCAGGGCTGTGCAGACTGGGCACACCTCTGCCTATGGGAGCATTGGGAACTGGGGCAGCAGTTCCCTACCCTGGGAACCAAACCTCCTGCTGCTGCTCTGAGTGTGCTCCATGTCTGCTGACTTCCTTTGTGCTGGTTTGCTGCTGCTTTCACAAAATCACACAGAATCACAGAGTGGTTCAGGTTGGAAGGGACCACAGTGGCTCATCTGGTCCCA
>NW_020897965.1:897977-1061281 GCF_003984885.1 Neopelma chrysocephalum
GCCCTGCAGATGTGCCTGCCCAGGGCTGGGCAGAGGGGCAGGATCCCCTCCCTGCCCTGCTCCAATGCTCTCCCTGATGCCCCCAGGATCCCATTGGCTTTCCTTCCACAACACAAATTGCCACTGAAGTCAGGGGGAATTTGGCCAAGTCGAAGTATTCAGGATGAACTCTCTGGGGAATGCAATTAAGGCAGCCACATTCTCAAAGTCCCTCACAGAATGTGCACGTAATGATTTTACAAACAGTGCTATTCTTACTTTTGTCAGCGAATGAAATTTAATTGATTTTTCAAGAAGCTCAGGCTAAAAATCTCTCCAGAGGCAATGGAAATATATGCACTTTCACTGACCTCTGAAAATACGTGATTTATGGGAATACCCACTTATTTACCTAAATTCCCACAAACTGGCCTGAAAAAATTAGCCCTTGATCTGTAGTGGCAAGGGACTCCACAGAAGTAAAGTCACTGAAGGAGAAAGAAGCAAAAACAGAATCAAAAGAAAAAAGTATTATTTAAAACCAGAAATACATTGAAGGGATAGAAAATAATTTGTGCTAGGTAGTGTAACGGAATATGTCTTGGCAATGTTGGGCTGTGGATGGACAGAGACTTAGGTCTTCAAGATTGTTTTGTTTGGCTGTTGGTAATTAGAACTTGAAAGGAAATTTGAAAACAAAGTAGTAATAGTTTTGGCTCAGAAATCTTATGACTCTCCAGACCTATAGTGTCTGCAGTCCATTCCCAGGGAATCTCCATGTGCACCCCTCCATGGAACTCTTGGGCTTGAGGAAGTCAAACTCCACTTTGGAAATTAATTTTTTACAGAGTGGTTACCACTTCTCAGTGCTCTACTCCGTGTCTGGTGGCTGACACTTTCAGATGTATCACAGAAGCATTTAGACTCTAAGGCAAATTCCTTTATGAAAAGGTCCATGTTCTCTTCTGGTATTTCTTCCAAGATGACAGGACTTGACTCTCAAGATATCCAACGAAATAATTTAATCAGTAGACTGGACAGTATGAAGTGCTTCCCTCTTGGAAAGATGAAGAGTTTTGTTCTTTCTGTTAGATTTGGACCCGAGATTCAGAGGGTGCGAGATGCACACGCCTGCTTATCAGCCCCCACAGCAAATGCTAGTTCTTAAATGTTCTTTCAAAAAAGGCTTGATGAAATTTAACCTTCCTCCTAGCAGTCCCAGCACAGCCAGCTCCCCTGAATTCAGACAAGAAATATGAAGAAAATGAGCTATTTCAGATGTCAGATCCAAAATACATGCTACTCTACGTGTGAAAAAAGCATTGGCAAAATATTACGGACCACCATCAGTTTTGATGTGCAATGCTTGAACTGATCTCAAATCTTGTGCCATCTGGGAATGGAGGAAATGTAAAGTAAAAGCCCGGAAGTAATCAAAAGTAGATCAGAACAAAATCTGTAAATTCATTTGTCTAAAGAGTGAAAAGCTGGTCAGGCCATACCCCTCGGAGCTCCGAACCGAGGCTGGTGTTCTGTCATGCCTCACAGGTCTCAGCTGAAGTTCCTCTTTGATCTCCTCATGGTGTTTTAGGTAAAGAAGCCGTAGAGTCCATCAAGATCAGACCATGAGAGCCTGAAGCCAGACTTGGATCTGGACTCTGTGGGTTTGGCTCATTTCTAGGCGTAAGTGAAAATGTGTTTGGTGGTCTGACTCAAGTCTCCAGCAAACAGGTGAGTTGGCTTTGTGAAAAACCACTGCATAATTCTACGTGACTGGCACCTTTCATTTAAAGAAGCCTGAGCTGCATTAGCCAGCACTGAATTAAACTGGAAAAGGCTTGGGGAGGTTTGTAAAGAAGTTGGCTCTGTTCAAGGCATAGGTTCTTTCATTTTCATGAACCCAAACCCACAGTGGAATAGAACATAAAAGAATAAACTACCCACCTGCCCTCTGACAGCAAGAAGAGTGTCATTTGTCTTAAAACAAACAAAAAAATCCCCCTAATTGTGATAATCTTACAATAACTAATTATTTCAATGAGCACATGACACTAAGAAGTATCCTGGAGTCAGAGGCATGAACTTTTAGCTGGTAGGTCAGTGGTAACATATCTTGTTTGAACAAGCCTGACAAAGATCTGCTGAGCAATATCCATAGGGGCCAACAGTGCTTGGCTGTCTGTCTTGTGGAGGAGAGATGGACTTGGATAACAGGGTCACTCACTGCTTCACTGACACCAGCCAAGCATAATGAAGCACAGCCAAAGCCTTCTTCAGCATGATGGTGAGATGGAAATGCTGAGAAGACCTAGAAATGGCTGATATGGACGAATTAGAATGAAATGGTTGCAGTAACAATGATCTGAGACAGCATCGCCAGCACTGAAGCCAACACAACCCTGTTCCAACCCCCTCCTTCCTCTCTAATGGCCTTCATGCTGTGTTTTCATGTGTGCTGCAAAATATTACACAAGCATGTCCAGCCCACAGTGGTGCCAAGGGATGTCTGCACCGCAGACCAGGATCAGCTGGGAGTGACCTCATCAGGGCACCTCTGGCCTCAGAATTTGCTCTGCATATCCAGTTTCTAATGTTATTTTTAATGCTGATAGCAGCATTAGCATTGTAACAGAGTCGAGGTGTCTAAGGCCGGGGACCTGCTGACTTAAACACAGAACAATATCTGCCCTCAAAAATTCTGAAGTACGATCAGACACAGCAAGTGGATATGGAGAGATGAGCAGGTTGAGCACAGAGATCAGCTGAAGATTTGCACTAGCTTAGTTCTCACAGGAAATACTTGCTGCTATCAAATCCAATTGCTAGCTGAAAATGAAGACAAAAGGGAGAGCAGAAAATTACATCCTTTTTTTTCTGTTTTGAAGGAGAGTTTTGCCTGGCTGTCATCCTAAAGCAGAGCATGAAAGTTTCACTGGATGCATCCAGTACATTCTAATGTTTATTAACTAAGCTATGAAAAGGAGTTTTCTTGTGCATTGAAATCCAGCCTGAATTTTGAGGAGCAATTGTTATTTTAGTCATTTCACAAACCAGGCCTAGAGTGAATGAGTTTTTGGCATAAAAGTGATATCTATGATATCACTCAGAGCACCTTAATCCATTTTCAGAGAAAGGTCAGATTATCAGGTCAGCATCAAATTTCTGAGACAAGACTCTTTTATAGGCTGTATTCTTCCTACAAACCCAGTAACAACAAAGCTCTGTGAAGCAACAAATCATATTGGCTTTGCCCAATGTTTATGAGCAGGGGCAGCCCAGCCCTTGCAAGATCCATGTTGAATTGGAAAGCGTAGATTCATTCAAAGGAATCTGGTTCACCACAGGCCAGTGGGTATCTTTTAAACCAGGTAAGAAAATCCCTTCTGCAGTCATGAGAAAGAATGCATAAAAAGGCAAATGAATTGCAAAAATGTAAGACCGTAATCACCATGGTCCAGGATGAGGAGGATGTGATGGCTGGGAACGACTTCCAATTGTAACTAAAGAAGTAAAGGAATCCAGTGAGGCACAGCTCAGTGATGATAACAAATTGGTGCAGATTAACGCCCTTTTCAGTTCCTAGGTGTTGGTTTGGCACTATGAATGACCCAAGAGAGAAGTCTTAACATGTTATGCATGTGGAATGTACTCAGAAGCTGAAGGAAGCCACAAAAACTAGACTGATACTTCTTCATTTGTAGCACTAGCTACTACTACTACTGTTTCCAGTCCTTCACTTTCTCCACTGCATCTTAGAAAATAGCTTTAAAATTCTTCAGACCTTGGACATACAGCATGGGTAATGTTCCAGCAAGTAGCCGTTTATTTTATAAGGGGATTTAAATATTATAAAACTGAATAAAATGCAAGTGTTTCCATTACAGACAAGTGAACCTTGTGTAAGCGCTACAAAGATGTGACTTCCAGATTAATAGGATTTTGCACAGTTTGTTCTGCCTCAGTGGAGGAGGTGGATTTTTGGATCAGCTGGGGCAGCATCTTCCTTTGTGTTGTGTAGTCCTGGATTCCAGCCTCTGCTCTGTTTGCACACCAGGGGAACATGTGCAGTAGGACAGCTGGTGGCCATGTCTGCATCAGCACAGTTTTGTTAACTTTGAAATCTGGCTGGATAAGTTCAACCACCAGACTGCCCAGATAATTTCAGTCCAGTGTCTGGGGCTGCCATGAGTTCTGAGAGGGATGGGCTCTAACCCCACATTGTGCTACTGTTCAGATGAGTCAGCCCAGGGATGCTGGGATTAACCAAAGTAGGAGCATAAATACATATGGAAAATACATCCACAGATTTGAACATTGGATTTTGGTAGTGAGGAAAGAATTCCAGCTACCTCTTGGAAAGCTTCTCCAATGATCAAACCCAAACCTTCTGGCCCATACAGGATCAGCCCCCTCAAGAACAGAGTTTCCATGGAAAACCTTACAACAAGGTTTAAAGACAATGAAGCTTCACCTGTGCCAGTTCATTGACTCTTGATTTACACCAGTAAAAATAATAGATAACCAAGGTAATACCAGATAATTATTAAATATATAGTCAGTGTAACCATGCCCTCTAGAGGACTAAATTTACCTTCATAGAGTCAAAACCAACCCTTGGGTTTGCACACTTAAAATCTGGGGAAGAGGCATTTTGGGTGTTTGTATTCCTTCCACATCTGAATCTAGACATGAAATCATGATTTCCTCACTGGCACCTTACCCTACAGTGGGTTGAACCAACTCCCAAGATGGCACTGGTAGGTGAGTTTTAACTTTTGTACACACCTGGTGTCTCTGACAAACAATTAATGCAGCTAATCCCCACCCAGAGATCAAAGGTCTGATCCAAGATCTCAACCTCTACCAAAGGGAAGGTCACTTCTGAAGACAGTTCTCTGCCTTGCAAGGCCTGACCCAAATCAACATGAGTGTTGTATAAACAGTGTTCATATTCTTACCTCTGGTTTTCCCCATCTTCCTTTTCTTCTTTTCTGCATTCACTGGCAACTTCCCCAACTTTCCTTGGTCAGTGTGGTTTACATTCCCGGTTGGCTTGAGCTGAAAAGTGGAAGTGAACTCAATGAGCAGTTTGTTTGTGGTGGCTGTGATCACCCCATGGGCTGCTGGGGGCAGGATCAGCTCGCTGTGTCCATGGGTCCTTGGTGCAGGCTGGAACACTGTCCTGAAGGAGCCCACAAATGCCTGAGGAGTGCATTTTTTGGCCTGAAACATCCACATTTTGGGGTCAGGAAGCCACTACTGTGAGCATGTGAGCCACAGCTATGTGCCAGCTACTTTGAAAAACAAAATCTGGAAAGGAACAGGGAAAGGGTGAGAGATGCAGTGGGAAGCAATAGAAAGGAAGTTCCTCCTCATGGGTTCAGCAGGTTTGTGCAGGGCAGGAGCAGCCCAGGGATGCAGGGCTGACGTGTGGCCACTGTTCAGGCTGTTGAGGGACAAGCATACAAGAGAGAGGACAGAGAATGCCAGAGAATATTTTGGCATCTTTTCTGTGGCATTTTAGCTTGTGTCTCAAGTTAGCCTGCTCCCCACAGGTTTAAGGGACAAACGTAATTAGAGTGCAGATGCAAGTTAGTCGTTATATTGAGTAAACCCAAAGTAGCTCGGACGTGGGATTTTCAGAGCCTGTACCATTAGCTTTGCTTTCCTCATTGAGCCACTGGGATGTTAGAAACCAAATATACAACAGCTGTCAGACACTGGTTTTCAAAACCACTCTGTGGATGTTTTCTTTCTCTCTTTTTTTTTTTTTTAAATCCCACTTTATGGTATTCTTTTTTTTCCCCTGACTTTTCTCCCGGTACAAGAATATGAGTTTTTTCCCTTGGTTACTTTGACTCTGCTGACCTGGTTTCTTGCCTTCCTCTGGAAATGTTTAGGTGTCTCAGCAATGGAGAGGATGAATCAGTGAACATGCAGCAGGTCTGGGAAAACCCCAGCAGAAAGGAGTGTGTGGGGAGCAGAGGGGAAACAGCTCTGCAATGAAGGGTGCTGTCATTTCTCCTTTTCTCTCGAAATTTTCATTAGCAGCCAGTATTGCTGCACTGAGCAGATGCTGCCCTTTCTCTTAGTTCAGAAAGGCCTCGTGACCAGTTTAAAGGACAAAACTCAAAACATCTCAGTGGCAGTTGAAGAATACACTATATACCACAGATTCTCTGGCAGTGGGAAGCTCTTGGCATATTGGAAGCTGAAGGATGATTTGCTGGGAAGGTGCAGATCCTCAGAGAGGGTTGAGAATGGAAGCAACCACTCAGGGATTAATTCCTTCTCAGAAACACCATCTCGGGATCGTGTCACTGCTTGGTTCCAGCCTTGTGCAGATACAACCATTGGCTTCAGAAGCAACAAACACACCTGAACAACAGGCAGAGATTTATAGAGAGTTCATTAAGTGAACTTAATTTATAGAGAGTTCATTAAGGCCACCTTGGTCAAGTAAATTATCTGATATGGAAGGTATTGGATAAATATTGAATAAGTGCAGAACAGTGTAAGACGATGATCTAATTATTGAACTTTTAAGTTAGAGAATGTAATGTTTAGACACTCTCCCCAACAAAATTTGGGGGTAATATTCCAGTGTATTTGTTATTCTTTTTTTTAAAGAGTTTACCATAAAAAAGAGTGAATTAAGTATAATTTAGGCAAAAAACCTTCCCCCCAGAATTCAACATCCTGTGTCTTGGCCCTGGGGCAGGGATGCACAGTGTTTTAGGGATTTTGAGTCATCCCACTGATTTCAGCCAGATTAGTCATATGCTCAGCCTAAGCCCAGCAAGAAGTACCATGTGAGACCAGAGTTTTTATTTCCAAAAAGAAGAGCTGGTTCATGCTCAGATTTCCAGAAGATCCATCCATTAAACCAATGGCACAAACCTGTGCCCTGAGTGTTTGAAAAGTGCTGTCTAAAAATGCATGTGGACTTATTGCAAACAAATACTTTTTCGCCTACAACCAGTTGAATCTGAATCAAATGAATGGGTGTGTTGAAACAAAGACTGAAAAACAAGAGTGTGTTGCGTAAACTGATAATATAATAGCACTGTTAGGGCTGAGTAACGTGCTAGACTTTCTCTGAAAGTGGTAAATGTTTTTTGAATTCTGAACAGAAATCTGTTTGATACAGCTACTGTGACTGATATTCTGGTTTACTGCATGACTAAATCACATTGTAAATGAAATTTAAAGGTAGTTAACAAAATAATCTTTATGTCAAATGGGTGAAATGTGGGTTCACCATTTGAGAATGTAATTCTTCGGTTTTGTAGTGTCCCTTAAAGACTAATCTAAAAGAAAATTAAATTAATTTCATGCTCACCACCTTTAAATTGCAGAAGTGAAAACCTTTCAGGACTTGCCAATTACTAAGGAAACTTCATAGCTGGATTATTCCCAAATTGCACACCCTTTATTTTAACCACTAAAGGCAAACACATGGTTTTGATGGGTCGTAAAAGAACAGGTTGCTTTTTCAGTATTGAAAGAAGCTGTAATTACTTCCCTTGTTTGGTGACTTCCTGATTTACTTAGGTTGTTATGGGTGATCCTATTCTGCCAAGGTAATTGGAGCTGCTGGAGTGCAGTTGATGACCTGAGGGAATGACCAGTGGCTTTTCAGTCCAGGTGACTTGCACCTAATGAGTAGAGTCATGCTTCCCAGGAAACGAGGACACTATAACTGCCCTAAGTGCTTGGTATGTGTACTTTAGAGGCTTATGTTTCACACTCCAAGAAATTTCTCTCTCTGTATGAATTTCAGAAACCAAACTAAGTCAGCTCCAGATACAGAGAAAATGAAGGTATTTTCCTCAGGCAGAAAGAGGAGAAATAGATCTCACCAGGAAGGTGAGCTTCAGATATTTCTGAAGACAACCAAATGCTGCATTACTAACACAGTTCCTTAAATCAGTTCTTGTCTGTAACATGAGATAGAGTAAAACATGGTTGCAATGAGTGGGTTATTCGAGTAAGAATCAAACTACTTAAGAGTTAGAAATGAAACCACATACATTTCCAAAGGCTAGCTCAGCTTGTGGGAGGGCATCGTGCCTGAGTCATCCTTAGAGGAGAAGTTGCATACAGTTATCCTCTCCAGGGGACCAGCCACCCCCTCAACTGAGGTCCCTTCCTTCCCCCAGCAGATGAGACAGGCAGACATCCACCACCTCAGCAGCGCTCCCCAGAAAAGGCATTTTTCTCACCTGGCAGAGTGTCTTGGTTTAGCTACAACCGTTACTTGTTTTGGTTTTTTGCACATTTTTTGAGATATGTCTTATATGACCTTTCTGTTCAGATGGACAAATTCGCTGCACGCTATCTGAAGGTGAGGTACATGATATAAACCTGTGGTTCCTTATCTAAAGTATCCCAGATCTCACATGTTTTCAAACTCATGCTGCCTTGGCTTATTGTGCAATTGATTAGTTGCTCCAAATAAACTGACAGGAATAAGTTAAATTGGTCAACTCTAAGTATAAAAGTCCTGTATCATGAACCATACACAGCTTTTCCTTCATGACCTCAGTAGAGTCTGGTGGATCTATCCAGGTATGAAATCTTGCACAGGGTGTGAGTGCATACAAAAGTTACACCACTGTGTAAATTCAATTTACAACACCTTACTGCTGTCTGCTACTCAGAGAACAAGGGGAAAAGCAATCATGAGCAAAGACTGAGGAGTAGCTGAGATGCTGATGGTGAGCACATAAGTTAATCTCACAGTAACTCAACCACAGATTCAGTCTCTGCTATGAGGTAACACTTGAGGATGTGAGCGTTCAAGGACAGCCAAAAATCTAGTTCTCTAAGACACTCAGCATCCATGAACTGATGTTAAAGCACCAGCCAGGAAGGAGTTTGGCTATGGGATGTCTTCAAAGCTGCCAGACTATACTGACACTTAAACTACCTAAATCTTACAGCATCTTAATTTCAGAAGTTATTTCAAGAGACATCTTGCTTCTTACTACAAGGGACTACAGACAAGTACATTAACAGCTAAGATTCACCAACACCTGTAGGCACCAACAGGAAATCTCACATATGGTATCCAGATGTCCTGCGTAGCTGGAAAAAGCATAGAGAGCACAGGATCTTCCAGGAGTCACCAGGGAGGGCAGTCCTTTAGAGACACAGGTGGCCAGTTCATTGTTGCAAAGGCTCACTCCCTCATCTTTTCCTTCTCAAAGTTCTACTGAAAACCTATTCAAAATACTAGAAAACCTATTCAAAATACTACAAAACCTCGCCATTTCATTTAAGTATCCTAACAGTTCGAGCCTTCCTTGTAAAACACAACCAAGTCACGTTTCCAGTGGTTGGCACACAAACTGGGTGCAAGAGCGGCCGTTGTAGCATTTTACTTCAACCCAGGATCAAAACTAGTGATTGAGGAGAGGCTTCATAACGTAGGGAGCTCCAGGAACCTTTGTTAAGCTGATCAGTTGAATAACATCACCATCAAGGACTTAGAGATGATCTGAATAACAAATTATTTTGATTCATTATGGATTCTGAAATAGGAGAAACTACTGATGATACTGAAATAACAATTACAGAAGGCAGGAGTTAAAGCAGAAACCTGAGCCTGAACTTGGGAGGGCACACGCGCCTCCGAACACACGCAGTCGAGTGACAGGGGAAATCTAGAGAAGTGATAATGCAGAGACAGGTAATAAATTATAGCTTGTAATGCTATGTCTCAGGGAAAAAAAATCCTGTCTATTAACTAGGGCAGATAAAATTTCTTTCTGTGAAGTAAAAAGGCACGTCTGGATGCCTCTCTCACCTGGGACTGTCAGTGCTGCCAGACCCAACCCACACCCCAACTGCAGCAAGTGGAGGGGAGGCTGTGGGAGAAGGTGCCACCCACAGTCTCCAGCTTTTTAAAGGCAGAAATCTCCTCCATCTGACACTGATCAAACCCTCAGAGCTCATTCCCATCAAAGCTCCTGGCCTGGCCAAGAGCTGGGGAACCAGATCTGTCCTGGTCTCCAGGATGGCCTGTGGGACCCCAGAACTGTGTGTCAGACTCCTGCTGTCACTCGCCCTGGAAAACACCCCCACCTTTCCCCGTTCCCAAGTCAAACAGCCTTCTGGAAAAGTGATATTGTGTAGGACTAAAACATCAGCCCCACGTGGGTGAGTAGAGTCATTTGGGTTGGAAAAGATCATTGAGTCCAGCTGTTAACCCAGCACTGCCAAACCCACCACTAAACTATGACCCCAAGTGCCACATTTACACGGCCTTTAAATCCCTCCAGGGACGTGACTCCACCACTTCTCTGGGCAGCCTGTGCCAGAGCCTGACAACCCTTTAGGTGAAGAATTTCTCTCTAATATCCAATCTAAACCTCCCCTACTGCAACTTGAGGCCATTTCCTCTTGTCCTATCACTTGTGCCTGAGAGAAGAGCCCAGCTCTCACCTGGCTAGAACATCCTTTCAGGTAGTTGTAGAGAGTGAGAAGGTTTCCCTTGAGCCTACAGCCATCCATTACAGCCCCCCTGTTCTGTGACTCATCCCACCCTGTTTCCGTGAGTAATTAGTGACCTTAAAGGATGAGAGTTTGGATTATCTTGTTCAGTTGCTGTAGAATTAACAGCTGAATTCATCAGCTCCCATGGCCAGATGTGTGAAAAGCTACTGGAAAATTACATTAGCTACACAGTTACCTGAGATCTTTGTGGCCTTCAGAGAGAAAACCATCACCTTCCAGGCCAGCTGGGACTCAGGCTGTGCTCGGAAGAGGCACGGCACCATCTAGGAATGACATAGCCTGAGCCCTCCAGGAAAAACATAGGTTTGCCATGGAGTCCTCCTCCCTTTTACAAACCTCCCTGAAGGAAAAGGTACAAATCAGCAGCATCCCTGGGGGAGCTCCCAAGTGAGGGAACAGATGCTCTCTGCTTCTCTGCCCACCTCCCCTCCAAAACAATCTGACATGCCCAGAAAGCAGAGTATGGGAGATGATGATGAATAGCTTTGTTTACTCTGTCCCAATATGTTATAACAGGCAAGGAGATAACATTTGTTGAAATACAGATTTGTCATAAAAGTAAGCAACCAAAAATACAAATCAAATGAAACAGTCTTCGCGTCCTAACTTTCCAGATGTAAGTTTCTGAGTTCTCACTGGGGTTGTTATTATTATTATTACTACTATTACAATAATAATAGGATTCCCAGTCATGGAGTGGAACCAGCACTTTTACAGCAGTGCAAGACTGGAGACCAGAGGTGAGTGCAGACAGCCAGGGGAGCAGATGTTGCCTTGCCCGCTTTTTTCAGCCTGCTGAGAACTCATAACCACCATGTCCACTGGGGACACCCAGCAAGGTGGTGGGAGACCTCTCTGAACAGGAGGGACTCCAAATCCTCTTATAGTTACAGATTGTGAAGGCATCAGCCACGTGTGTTAGAAAGGAGGAGGAGGCTCAGGACCAGCCTCAAACCTCTTTAAGAAATGTTCCATCCCTCTATTGCTTTACCTCCAAACATGGGCTTAAACTGCAAGATTTGGAGGAAGCTCAGGTGGTTTGGGGCTCCACTTTCCTCCCAAACCTGGGTCAGTTTGAATTTAGGGATTTGGCCTCTGTTAGTTGATTGAGAAGGGCTAGCTGAAGACTTTGGATCTAAATTCAACCCTTCCCAAACTTATGTGGGAATGCTCCTACCCATCTCTATTTGTCTTGGGTAGGGGAGTTCTGTGATGCTATCTGCAGTGGAACTTTCCACTAGTAACAACACGAGAGACAAAGAGCCCATGCTCTGACCTTTATAAAACTATTCCTTAACAAAATTTACTCAAGTAAAGAACCCACAATCCTCTTTGGTTTTACTCATTTAATTGATACGGACATAAAATATTTTGCGTTGTTTTAATAATAGCTTGGTTTTCTGCTATTTAAAAAAAAAAGTTCATTTCTCCGAACATATTTTTAGCAAAAATATTTTGCTTGAACTTTTTTCCTCTGCCTTCAAAGGCTGCTGCACAGTTCTGGGGTGCTAAATACTAAACTCGCATTCTACCACTCCATCTCCTCCCATTTGGATGGTAATCACAGGATCCTGATGCCAAACTCTTGAAGATATTTTTTCCAGCAGCAGCATCTGGCTTCTTGGCAGACCCCGTGAGCAGTTGTGTTGGCAGCGGTGGGAGCTGCTTGAGTCTGTCATGTGTTTAGGCTGCTGCAGAGCTGTCTGAACCGCCTTGTTGCCTTAGACAGTATGTTCTCTTGACTTCCATTTCATTTTGATAAATTTGTACTTTCTGTTGTGCGCCTGGTAACAGAACTCTGTCGATCCCGACAGGATCTATATATAGTTTCTGTAATCAAGAATAATAAGGGATGTTTGCAGAGCAGTTTCAGCCCAGCAGAGCCCAGCCCTGCTCGGCACACGGAACTGCTCCGTGACCCCTGCGAGGGATCGGTTTGCACGGCCTGAACTGCAGCCACCTCGCCCAGGGAGAGCGGGAGCACCGAACCTGCGGGACACCCTCGAGCTCCAGGCACTCTCTCCACTGTCCTGCCACATGCCAGGAACTCTCTGGCTAATTCTTGTCATGGGAAGATCAAGATTCCAGCCTGCAAACTGACTCATGCGGCTCATTCGAGAAGCCCCTTTCTGCCTCCTGAGTACCTTAAATTTTGTGTTCCGTTGAAGGCACACCAGGAGGGATCTGTCACTCCTGCTTTACAACCTGGTAGTGGAAAGCTTTGAACTTGACTCCCTTTCATGCTCAAGATAGATAGTAAAATAGATAGAAGCAAAGAATGGATTTATTTCCTAACAATGCAAATGCATAATTCCTGTTTCAGAAGAAAGATGCATACGAAAAAAGAAAACTCTGCTTAGCTATATAACACCCTGTTAAGCCTGAACTTTTCTGCTGGTTTCAACCACTCAAAACCCCACCAGGGTGCTCATACAGCTCTCTGAACTGTAATTAAGCACAAGACTTTGCCCTCCTTTTCCTATTGCTGGAAACCACTGTTATACAAGACGTATTTCTTTAGATATGCAGTTTTCTTCCATAGGCTCAAAATTTTATTGTGTTACATAGTTGTTAAGGATTTCTTTTCCACCAGAAAGGCCCTGAATGGAAAGGCTGAAGACCAGAATTCTACCTGTGGCTCAAAATGGCTTTGATTCAAAAGATCGTTATTTTGTTGAGGTACTACATTTTACACTTATTCCAGAAGATTACTAATCCATCCTTACTTAGTTCTAGGAACAAAAGTGCCTCTCTGTATGGCCAGGTAAGAGCCACTCGTGGCCTGAGCACAAACAGAACATGTTGAGACCTTTCCAGAAAGGTGCAAGTTGCTCCAGAGGGGAAGGGCGAGGCTCTGTTCTAAACACATGATGATGATGATGATGTTGATGATGATGATAATAATATGTGCAGTTTGTTATTCCTGGTCTTGGGTAAAAATACAGAATGATCTGGTGAGTCCTGCTCTCACAGGATGTGATGTGTCTGGGTTGATGACCCAAGACTTCAGCTCTGAGGAGTAACAATGCTCTGGGACCAACTCAAGGCTTCTAAGACAGGACAGAGTGTTACATGCTGAAATGCAACTGAAAGTTGTAATTTAGACATTTTACCTTAGTGTTATTACTTGTCCAAGTTCTGATGAAGTACCTGACATCTTTAGAAAAGTGCTCTTTGGTGTATCTAAGAGAAATTTGGTTTTAAGTTGAAAACAGCACTTCTGAGAGCTGGGGGTCTCCCAGAAATTCTCCCCTTAAAGCAGTTAGAAGGTCATTTACAGTCCTCAGTTACACCTTCCAGACTCACACCCTGTCCTACAGCGTCATGAGGAGTAAGGGCCAGAACCACCAAACATCCAAGTGTACCCAAACTGCTCTTCCCTGCATTTCCCCTTACAGCATCCTTGGCAGGGACAATCCGGACATGTGGAAAGGCAGCACAATTGATTTGGTTTTCACAGGGTATCTGTGACAGCAAAAAGACACATGACAGGTCCTGTGATGCTTCATTGAGGGCCTTTATCACTGAGCCATCCCTTCTGTACACCTGTAGCACACACAGCACCCCTCGGTTGAGGGCTTCTCTCTACCAGCTGGTCCCATTGCAAGATTGGATGAGCTTCTACTCACCAAAGCTGCACAGTGACCACATGGGTGTCTGCTGGAGAAAATGCTGAGTAAAGATGAGTGAGCATTTCAAGATTTCATAACCTTAAAAAAAATGAAATAAAAATTGCTTCAGGAACTTGCTGAAAGCAGCAGAAAGATGTATCCTACTGGACATGGAGACACTGAGCCACAGCCACTCTTAAAGCACAGAATCACAGGCAACAGAGATGAAAACCAGCTTCTTAACACAGTCTGTTCTCCTCCAAGAATCAAGTGGAGTCCGAGTTATGGGTGGGGTTGTTACTGCAGGTCATTGTGGAGTATCCCAAAGACTTAGTTTTGTAACAGGATTTAGTGGCACTGGACACAGGTCTTGGTGCTGGAATGGATGACTTGCCAGACCGTGCAACATTTAGGCTTCGATTATATGTGTAAATCACCCTACAAACCTGCTGCCACCAGCGGGATGCTGAGGCACAGCACTGTGAGCCAGAGGCTCAAACCACCCTGTGTAAGGTGGGCAGGTGGGGAACCATGAGCTGGCCCAGCAAGGAGCCCTGTGGCTTCAATGGTGTCTGCCAAGAGTGGTCACTTGTGTGCTTGAAAGAAAGGGACTCTCTTCCCACTGTTCTCTGCCAAGGATGTAGCAACCTCCAAGTAATCATCCCTCTGTCCAGAATCCCACCATGCAGTATCTTCACTTGCCCTCTCCTGTGCTGCCTCTCCTGCCTGTGCTCCCCTGCGAGCCCACAGCCAGGCAGGGGGAAAGCCACTGTACAGATTTCCTCCCTGAGGGCTGTCTGCCAGTCCTTCAGCATTCAGAAGGGCAATTGAGAAGCTGAAATTAAGAAGTCAGAGCTGTGAGAGCACTGTCTGGTCAAGGATCATATCAGGAGTATCTCTGGCTTCATGCTTCTCAGGGGGAACACCTCGGCCCAGCACAGGATGGGGGTATCTATCCCCAAGATTTCCACAAAATCAAAATAAAGCCATGCTGCTCCAACCCCAAATCTGATTTCTATACAGACACATTTGAAAAGCTTCCTGTGGTTTCACAGAGTGTTTTAGAAGAAAACAAAACAAAAGTTTGGACACAACTTGCCTTGTTTATTTATGAAGTCTGAATTGGGAATTAACTTTGTTTCCCCTGCCTTTATATTCCCTTCTGCAGCTTTGGCATGGCTGAGGGATTTGTGTAACTATCTCCAAAAGATCACAATCATGCAAAATTCAGGAACGAGTTTGTTCTTGTTTATTTACCAGTTCAATTCACCATCCCTAATTTCTTAGCACTTGCTGAGATATGACTATATCCAACCGTATAAATCTGGACGTTTCAGAAGTATGTCTGAGTGAGAACCCTGACTCAGACTTACTTCCAGGCAGTTTTGCTGACATACGGATTCAGAGAGACCTGATCAGGTTTCAAACTTTTTCAGTTCTTTTTCTAAGATCAACATATGTGCCAGATGTTTTGTGATTCACTCATCACTAATAAACAACCATTTTACTATTGCAAAACCTCATTCAACTGCAATTTCCAGCCTGTATCAGAAATGCTGTTTTAATAAACTCAATTCAAGCGTTTCGTCTGAATTCGCAGGAGTTACTCCAGGGATGATTTTGGATCAATGTATTTAATTTGTTTTGTGGGATAGAGGAACATTCCTTCCTTATATATGCGGTTTATTTGTGTCTATGCATTCTGCAAAGGAGAACATAAGTCATTTAAGGAGCCAGTTTAGGAAATGTAAGGAACCACAGTAAAAAATTAGGGAGATGGATTATTTGGAGGGGTTCCTATAAGACCCAGCTGAAGCTATTTTGTTGAAAACCTTTATGAGGAACTAGCCCATGCAGCATCTCAGTGTATTCCCAGAAATTCCAGAAATGTTTAATCAGATATTTAGAATTTCCAGTATTAACCAGAAGTGTTGCCAGTGGAAAGTTGGGCTTCTGGCACAAGACTATTGTCTTAT
This sequence comes from Neopelma chrysocephalum, assembly GCF_003984885.1. Lineage (NCBI taxonomy): Eukaryota > Metazoa > Chordata > Aves > Passeriformes > Pipridae > Neopelma > Neopelma chrysocephalum. The sequence continues at coordinate 914,065 of NW_020897965.1, forward strand.
TAAAGCAGATTTGCTTGTTGTTATAAGGTGTTACTTCCCAGATTTTTATTATGGAGAAGTAACAGCTCATGGCAGTTGTGGATTTTGTAGATATCCAGTAATTATAAGCAAAATCCCAAGATGTACAGTTTGCTTTTGTGGAACAACAGAAAAGTGTCAGTATGAGGTTCTAGAAGGAACCCAAGGGGTGCACGTCATTCCCACCAAGTCCAAACATTTCTGATGCATGTGTCTCCAAATGTCTTTTGGAAATCCCAGTTTAAATCTCAGCATTTAAAATGTCTTCAGTTGAGCAACTGGGTCCAGTCTGATACCTGTGCTAAGAGCTAGAAAGTGCTGGACACTTTCAACTGCTTTTTTTTTTCATTTGAAAGTGAAGAAAGGTCAGCTCTTCCCAAGAGCTGCTTGACCACTCGCAGGATCAAGTGTTTGGACAAGAAATGGTTTTTGCAATATGGGTCTGGCTGGGGCAGGAGAAGGGGAAAGAACCCAAGTGACATCTTCACTCTACTGACTTTAATCAGTAACCTCCTGTGCCTCCAACAGAACCAAGGTTTTGTGCAAATATCTCAGTATTTCCTAACCTCGGAAAGTGCTCGAGTTCCTTTCATGCAGCTGACACAGATTCAAGGTTGAACTTCTTACTCAGCTGGGCAGGGTCACTCTCCCACTCAGTCAGTGCTTCAGGTCACCACCAATTCCTTGCAAATTGAGGAAAAGTCTTTCTGAGAATCCCATCATCTTTTTAAGTGGGTCTGAATCATTCTGGCAATGGAGCTTTCCATGCATCCACTCAGAAAAGGCTCAGAGCAATAACTCAAGCACAAGTGCGGGACAAGTGGGCATTTATTACCTATAAATATAAGCAATGTACCCGATCTCTCTTTCCTACCTGCAGCTGTGGGTAATGAGGGATGAGACACAAAGACAAAAGGATGCACAAGCAGACAGAGCACTTTGGAAATGTAATCACCATCAGTATTTATATTGTGTTTTTCATTTGATCATCCCTGATTACATCAGATCCTCTCATGGTATAAATCAACATGGCTTCATGGAATTCCTACTGACTCTGCTCTGAGACCTGACCACTCCACTTTTCTCCACCCATCCTTGGTTTTGGCTATGTCCTACTCCAGAGACAGAAGTGTCCGGGACTGTTTTCACCACAGCTGAACACATTTGTCCAGCTGAACACATTTGTCCAGCTGAACAACCCCCTGAAGCCGTGGCATGGCCATGTCTGTCACAATGGCACAGCAAAGGGTGCAAGATGGCACAGCCCTCTTAGTGTGCTTCGAATGGGGAAACAGAGTAACAGCAAAATGGTCTCTGAAGTCTTTGTATTAAAATCTTTTGAATAAAAAGCTTCATTTAGACCAAAGGGGAAAAAAAATAAATCCTATTGGAATTAGTTCCAACAGATCACTCAGTTTCCACAGAGGTAATGAGGAAGTTCAGAGGCACCCTGCTATCTTTTTATTAAATAAAAGTGTCTTTTATCTACTGTGTTACAGGCTATGAACATCTCAGCTGAGATTTCTGGAAGTGCAAATCTCACCTTTTGTAGGTTCATCCAGTGTGAACCATCTGCCAACCAAAGTTCACATCATTGAACTAAGAGAGAGATCAGTGGCCCCAGGACCAGAACAGTGAGATACAGATTATTCAAACAAAGACAAAAAAAACATTAAAAATGGGTTTATATTTTACTAACCTTGCTGCTGGCTGAGAATATTTCTTAAGGGTTAGAGAGAAGCAGTTGGCTTACAATATCTGCAAATTATTCTTTGATAAAGTGGTGTGGTTTAGACTTCCTGATACCCCATTATCAGCAGTTACTTCTTCCTGGTTTTACTGCATCCATTGCTGTGCACAGTCCATTTGTTCAGAAAGGTTCCTATACATTGTCTGCCAAGTCAGTGCAGGAAGGTACAGAGCCATTGATTTGATTTATATCTCAGCTAAACCCTCAGATATGCAGGGTCCCAAATTATGGACATGAAAACTGTGTGATAAAAGGTGGGAGGAACAGGGGTGGGATGTCTGCTTGCTATCTGAAGGGGCAATTTTTGCATCTGTCTTTGTTATGAAAAGTGGAAGGTTTGGACGATATATAACAAAGCATAACTGAAAGAGGTCTGGCCTCTTGAAAGCCAGAATGCCTGATCATCTGGGCAAGAGCCCTAGGACAGCTTTTCAGTTTGCTCAAAAGCTTCTCCTACATGCCAGTCACTTTTGGCCATCCCCAGGCACCAGATGGAAGCAACAGCTCTTCAGAGTGGGGCCACAGTGATGAACACACAGCAAAAGGCACTGATGCAGAGAAGGCAGATGAAAGGTCTACAGCTTTTGCAGAAGGACACGGACACCTATGTAGAAAATAAGATTTTTTTAAAAAAATTAATTTAGTTAAAAGTAGGAAAAAGTATTCTCACAGTAACCTGTTCCTAGGCACTGGCTAATTTAGCATTAAATCCCATACTCTCCCTGGCACTGCTGCAGAGGAAGGTATTTCCTGAACAGCTCGTTTCAAGTTTCATTCATAGGTACTGTCTAAAATTAGATCCACCACTTTCATTCAGGTCCAAATCCTTTGCCTAGTGTAACATTTTTTAGAACCAGAAACTCAGTTAAATGTGCTCCATCATCTGCCCTATTCCCCGGAGCTGGCAGAGGGTTGCAAGTCCTACCAAGGGATGCATGAGAGCTGGGCTGGCAGCAGGGCCTCATAAACCTGTGGCTAAATGCAAAGTACCTGCCTTTATGGGTGATCACAAACTCAAAAGAGAAACAAATCCTCCCTTCCACTGTGGACAAAGCACATCCTATGCTGTGGAGATAAACAAATGCTTGGTGGCCAAAATTTGGCCTGTGAGCTGGGCTTTGAAATGTGGCCAGAGGATGCTCTTGCCTTGCTCACGTGGAGCTGTGAGCCTCGGGAAGCATGGAACTACTTGTCCCCCACTGTCTTACTATAGAGGATCTGGATTGCTGGTTGGAGCAAACCATAAAATCCCCTTGGAATTTTTTTTTAAATTTATTTTACCTTGCTCTTTTGTTAGGAAAACTTGTGAATGCATCAAAGGAGGGCTGCTGGGGAGAGGGTAGGGGGTTTCCTAGGAAGGATAGCCTCAGAGGGCATCCCAGGATGACAATTCATTGTATTTTTCCCAGCCTTCATGCTCAGAGATGATTTACACTTTGGAGTCTCTCACATGGGTGTGAGTGGCAACATCCCCTGGACCCCGATGGCTGTGGCCACCTCGTGGGAACTGGACATCTCTGGATGCAGGTCTCCCCATCCCAGATGGAGTCTTCCCACATGCCACAACACAGAAAGGACGAGCTCAGACCTGGATCCTTCAAAGCTATTTTGGTGCTCCCAGAATGTTAAGCCCCAAGCCCCTGATGCTGGGGCTTTACTGTCTCCTGCAGTTATCTCCCCAACATGGGTGTGGGGTGGTGGAATCCAGCCATGGCAGGGGGATGATGCAGCTTGTCTATCACCCAGGATCACAATAACAACACTAGAAATGTAAAAAAATGTAACTCTGGGGCATTTCAGCCCCTGCCCCAACCAGCTGGGCCCTGACTCAGGCCAACACTGGCTGAAGGAGAAACGTGCTCCGAGGCCAGACATGGCCACAGGGAGCAGGAGGCACAAACTGCTGACAAACAAACAGCAAACAGGCACTTTTTTTGGCAAAATCCAAGAGAGAGAGCAAGCTGCCCATTTCTAGCACTTGTTAATTGTTTTAAAATCCATCTGGCATCAGCAGCTAAATAATTTAGCATTTTGACCCATATGTCTGAAGCAATAAATAACAATAAATAAAGTGGCTGACTGGGAGGGGGATGGTGGGAGGAAGCACAAGCATTGCAGTGAGCACTCTGCACCACTCCCTGCTCCTGGCAGGGTGCAGACAGCACCAAGGGGAAGGTCCTCCTTGATGCCCAGGGACTCTCCTCACTCTTGCCACCGAAGAGTGGGCAGTTAGTCAGGACAGCTGGGGAGGTTCTTCCACGGGTCATGGAGGAAATGTGCCTCCAGTGGAGGGTTCATCCTAACTACTGTGAACACCTCTGAGGATGGGACACCTGCCTGTGGATACGCTTGCTTCATAGATAAGAGAGGGAGCCAAAATTGTTAGCGTAGATCAGAAGCTTATATTTCAGTTGGTCAAAGTCATTTGAGTTTTTTGACCTGAATATTAGGTCAAAGCCCTCGCTATCAGCTCCAAAGCACTCACATGTGGGACGTTCCTCGGGAAATCCCAGGGCCAGAACGGACGGAGCACACGAGGATAAGACGTAAGGAACTATTCCTGTTTATACATTTGAGCTCTTCCAAACCACGGACTTGGGAAAGGTGCAGCCTGCGGCGTGGCTGGGCCCAGGAGCCTCGCCGTGCGTCACACAGGACTCCTGCCCTGGCTTTGTGTGGCTATTCAGGCACCAATTGGACACAGTCGAGCGTCTGCTTTTTGGGGAATGTGTTTCTCTTGCATTTAAGCTCAGATTTGAAAAGCCTTCGGCTCCCTCCTCCCTTCCTCCTGGAGGCTCATGAATCACAGAGCCGCCAGACGAATGAGTCACCCAGCCAGTTTTTGGTCAAGCATGCCAGTCTGGGAGGCTCTTCTGTGATCAAATGGAAGCAGTGCCGGCTTTGTTGGTGACTGGCCATGTGTTGAGTCGCATAAACCTCTCCTAGGGGTCATCCCCATTCTCTTTGTGAGTTGTCTCTGTCAGGTTGTAATTGCTCTTTTGTCAGGAAAACTTGTGAACGTATTAAAGGGATGGTGGCTGGGGAGAGGCTGGGGGGTTTCTTAGGAAGGACAGAGTTCAGAGGCCTTCACAGGATGGTGATGGCAGCCAGAGGAATTGTTCTCCAAAGTCTCAGTTCATTGAGCTTGAACTTCCAAGCAAACCCGGCCCATCCCTCGTGCCTGTGAACCAGCCCAGAGGACTCGGCTCACGGAGCCTCTGAGGATCCCACCCGGCCTCTCAAAGGGAGCCTGTGAGGATCCCACCCAGCCTCTCAAAGGCTTCCTTCAGGCCTCAGCAGCTCCCTGGAGAGCAGCACACACTGCAGGTGCCCCAGCACTGAGGCTGAAATGAAGGGCTCTCTGGTGGTGAGGACTGGGACAGACCACACACAGTTTAATAACTGGAAATATGGCATGCTAAAAAAGAGTTGCCTCAATTTATTCCTGAGTAGGAAACTTGAAATCTGCCACCAGCTTGTCAAAAGTTCTTTTTTGTTTGTTTGTTTTTCTGTTTCAATAAAAGAGAGAATATAGCTGAGGTTCTGGTTCTTCCGTGTTAAAATGCACTGTGGGCATTCAAAGTGAGTCTGATCTACCCAGGAATCATCTATCTCATTATCACTGAATTTGGCATGGACTGTGTTCCCCTGGGAAGCGCGCTTTGCCCTCTCTCACATCTCCCATCTCTCCTGCTCCAGGATAGCCATGGTGGGCAGGTGACACTGGGCAATACAAAGAGGGATGAAGAAAATGGGAACTTGCAACCAAAGTTCCAAAAGCTGTCAGCAATTCCGGCTCTATCCTCAAAGCAAGGTGACCAGTGACAGGAGTCCAGGGAATGGCTGGAGCTGTGTCAGGGCAGGCTCAGGTTGGATCTCAGCCAAAGGTTCTTCCCCCAGAGGCTGGTTGGGCACTGCCCAGGCTCCCCAGGGCAGTGGGCACAGCCCCAAGGCTGCCAGAGCTCCAGGAGGATTTGGATGATCCTCTGGGGCACAGGGGGTGACCCTTGGGGCTGGGCCTGTGCAGGGCCAGGGGTTGGACTGGATGATCCTTGTGGGTCCTTTCCAACCCAGCAAATTCTATCAATCTGTAATTTGGGATAGTAAAAATGTGGCTTCACCTACACTTGGTCTCTGACCAAAGGATCCAGGCCATGGGATGTCACCCTTCAAACAAGCAGCTCCAACTTTGCAGAAAACTCAGGACATCTCCTGCCTGGGAGCTCCAGCCTTCTCCTTGTTCTGTGCTTTGAGACAAACACAAGTAGCAGGGTTCAAGTAGCTGTTTCAGCATTACCTAGGCAGCTTCAACCAAGAATTATTTCAAATACTAAACTTTGACAGAAGCATTTATCCTGGCAAGTGCTGAGATTGAATTCTTGGTCAGAAATTTGAAAATAGCTCTACAAAAGCACAGACTAACAAACTAACACTGCCTGAATGGCTGCACTGAACTTCTTTTCTTGCAACCACTCAGGATCTTTTAGACATCATTTGGTAATCCAAGGTAAGGATGACCTCCCCTCCCCTTCCCTCCCCTCCTCTGCCTTCCCCTGCCCTCCCTTCCTGATGCCATGCATGGGAGTTCTCCTTCCTCTTCTCTGGGGCTCACCGTGAGTTCATATTTCTTAGCTTGTCCCTTCTGGATTAAACCATCTTTTTCAATATAGCATTTTCAAGACTTTAAAGATCTTATGTCTTCACCATAGAAATCACAGAATCACTGAGGTTGGAAAAGCCCTCCCAGCCCATGGATCCACCCTGTGCCCCATCCCCACCTTGTCCCCCAGCCCAGAGCACTCAGTGCCACAGCCAGGCCTTCCTTGGACACCTCCAGGGGTGGGGACTCCAACACCTCCCTGGGCAGCCCCTGCCAGTGCCTGACCACCCTTTCCAGGCAGAAATTCCTCCTGATGTCCAACCTGAGCCTCCCCTGGCACAGCTGGAGGCCATTTTCTCTCAACCTGTCTCTTGTTCCCTGGGAGCAGAACCTGACCTCCTTCCCCCAGCTCCCCCCTCCTGTCAGGGAGTTGTAAGGAGCAATAACACCCAACCCCTCGCTATCGTTTTATCTAACCCACAATCTCCAGTTTGCCTTCAGCACATCCCAGAGACACCACATAACAAGTTGTTCATCTAGACAAGAGATCTGATATTCGGGAGTGCTTTGCCTAAATCCTCTTGCTTGTTGTCCCTACCTGCTCCTTTTGTTAGTTTTATGGTCTTTGCCTGTCACCTAGCCCTGAAATACGCTGGAATGGGTGTTCAAAACTGTCCAAACGCTGGGTATTTTTGTTCCTGCCTGCTCCAAAACCATGGGTAGTGTGTTTCCCACAACCAAATCTACTCTTCCTCTTACTACCCTTCATATCTCTGTCTACCAGATATTCGCTTACTTATGACTGAAGTTAAATATATATATATATATATGTAATTAGTAAATATACCTCAATCCGAATATTTTTACCTTGGGAGCAGGCAGAGCTGGTAAGGGTGCACTCAACGTATTTCTCACAGGCACCAAAGAGAAAAAGATAAAACATAGTTTGGTTCTCAATTATTGAATATAAATCCAGGAGCATATTAGACACTTAAGAACCTGTAGCTGTGAACATGGGATGGTGAATATGTTCCTACATAGAAAGAACAGTTGTACACCTTTATCACTTTCCTAATTTGCTGCTTGTCACGGATACATTTTCTGCATCTTAATTTTTATCTTAAATGCCTAGATTTACCTTGGGAATCATTGCAGCTGGGAAATGTGATGCTCCAAGTAGGAAGTGGCAAAGTGCATTTTGAGTAACATCTAAGTGGTGCAGAAGCCATAAACCCCTTCCTGCCTTCCTGACCTTCCCTGGAGTATGTGCTGAGAAGTGAAGTGCTTTGTGCCCTTGTGGCCAAAGAGGCCAATGGGATCCTGGGGGCATCAGGAAGAGCATTGGAGCAGGGCAGGGAGGGGATCCTGCCCCTCTGCCCAGCCCTGGGCAGGCACATCTGCAGGGCTGGGCCCAGCTCGGGCTCCTCAGCACAGCAGGGCCAGGGAGCTCCTGCAGCGGGGCCAGCGCAGGCTGCGGAGATGCCCAAGGGATGGAGCAGCTCTGGGAGCAGCAAAGGCTGAGGGAGCTGGGGCTGTTCAGCCTCCAGAGCAGAGCCTGAGAGGGGCCCTCCCCAGGGGGTGTCAGGGGCTGCAGGGAGGGGGCAGAGGCTGGAGCAGGCTCTGCTCGGGGGGCCCAGCAATGGCCCAGGAGGAACGGGCAGGAACTGATGCCCGGGAAGTTGCAGCTGGACGGGAGGAAGAACTTCTTGGCTGGGCAGTGCCCCAGCCCTGGAGAGAGAGCAGAGAGGGGGTGGAGTCTCCTGACTGGGGATCTTGCAGAGCTGTGTGGACACAATCCTGTGCCATGTGCTCTGGGATGGCCCTGCTGGAGCAGGAGGTGGGACCAGATGAACCACTGTGGTCCCTTCCAACCTGAACCACTCTGGGATTCTGTGTTTCTGTGACTCTTCTTGGTGGCTTCTTGCCAGGCAAATGGGGTCCTTTTCTGTCCGTCCCTATCTCTGTCCACCAGTCAGTCTGTGATGCTGCTGACACCACGGTGATGTCCCCTGTACAGGGGCAATGGCAATAGCAGAGTGTCTCACCAACAATGTAGATATTTTTCATGTTTTGTCTATAATAGAAAGAAACTCTGGAAAACCTAATTACGATGTCATGTCTGAACACTGTGCATTGTTCAGGATGAAGCAAAGGGTGCATGAAAGTTAGGCTAATAATGTAGATATCCACAAATAGTCATTTTACGTGACAAATCAATGTTTCAACCTTTCTGCATTTGTTTTCTGTCAACATTAAAGTGACTGAGTTTTACTGAAAAAAAAGCATTTAAAAAGTTCATTTCAAAATCATAACAGGAATATTCATAGAAAACGGATTTTAAATTCCATACACCGGACACATCTTGGAAGCAGGAATTTGCTCCTCTAACCAAGGACATCTTGTGACTAACATGACCAGTCACCACAAAACAACATAGCAAAGATATTAATGAATAATCCACATGGATTAATTCAAGAATGCATCTGCTCAATAGTTTATGGAAGTCAAAAGCAAACATTTCATGAACAGAAATAAATGGTCATGTTCTCTAAATAGAGAGCACACAGCTGCTGCTGCTGCACATTGCCCCCTCTCCTCTGGGATTTGCTGGCATCTCCCCATGTTACACACCAGAAGTTCCCTGATCACCATTCAAAGAAGTTCGTGGGTTGGTCCCTGTTTCTGGAACTGTCCTGAACATTTACCGTGTTATTTTTTACCATCTACTCTGGGTCAGGTGGCAAAAGTGGAAGACTCATCAAGAGCAGTATCACTGGGTGCTTTCCTGAGCAAAAATCCGACCTCTGAGTCTTAGAAATCAAAATAAGCCGATGAGAGTTTTGTTATTTGGGTTTGTTATTTGGTTTTGTTCATCTTTTTAAATGGCTTCTGCTAATGGGTCTCACCAGCAAGCAGCCACTGTATCTTCAAGCAAGCAGCAAGTATCTTCAGGAATTTTAGCTACCTGTGTGAGCTGAGGATCCATGCAAGGTTATTTTCTCTGTAAGGTGAGACTGCATAAGCTGACGTGTTCAAAAGGAAGATAGTTCGTTTGTTTGTCTGCAAATGTGATTAAACTTTGGACCTTCCACAGAGCTGTATGGAGGCCAAAAAACATAAATAGGTTCAGAAAGGACATAGTAACATAGTTCCCAAAGATGAAGGCTTTGCCCACACTAGGCAGGATGGCTAACACTGCTACATCAACATCTAAATTAATGTAGGTAAATTAATAGGTAAATTAAAATTAAAAGCAATGCCTTTAGCACCTTGCATTTCATGGAAAAGATTTCCCAGCCCTTAAATCTTGAACCTTGACCTCTATAATACTGGGAGAATGATCAATCCTGTGCTCCTGGCATACAGTGATGCCACTGATTATCCCTGCCTCTTGCTGCTCAACATTCACTGATGATTATTCACTTCTCACTCTTTCAAAATGAACCTTTAAAATGCAAAGGCCACCCCTCACCTGAACCACAGAGGGAGTCAAAGGCCTGCAAGGACTTATCAGTATGTTGTTTTTCATTCTCAGAAGGAAAGGCAAAGCACCTTCAAAACCTTACAACACTCCACCTCCACTCCCACCCCACCTGGCATCTGCACTCCTCCAGTCGCTCCAAAGGTGCAATATAGAAAATTATTTACATATATCACAGAGGAAGAGGAGACAGAATATATTTAGCAATTGTCAACTTATTGCAACTGTTAATAGATACACCGAAATTATTAACTGAGGGGAGGTACATCATTGCCAAATAAAAGTGCTATTGCTGATTGTGAGCTGAATCTCTTTGTGAAGTAACAGAAGCACCTCTAGAACACTTTCATGGATATTTAGATCAGATGCAAGATCTACACTGCTTATCTGGCATTAGATTGTCTTATTGCTTTACTCATTGTTGAACGAACCAGACGAAAGGATGAGAAGTAATTTTGGCTGGTGTGCACTTTTATTCCTCCTATGACCAATATTTAAGAAAGTATTTATGGTACAAATATCACCATCCAGCAGATGATCATGAATATAATTTCTAGTAAATTATTTTTCAAATCCTTAGTCTTTACTTCCTCCTAAGTCTTCATCTGACTGTGAGACTTTGATAAAGCTTCACAAATATGCTGAAAACTTGTCTTCTTTTTCTATTCCTTTTCAAGTTTATTTTTTAGGGTGGGAAAAAAGGGGGCTGGATAATTTTTATTAGAATCTTCTTGGCATTAACTGCAGTTAAATAATCTTTTGGTGTCAATACACAAAGGGTAAAATCCTAGTTTCAAGAAAATTATGCTTTTAATTTTGGCGAGATGATTTGGGGTTTTTTTTAGTTTTTATAATCTCCCCTCACAGGGTGTAAAATCGTAAGAAGATCTGACTCTGTATGTGAAGAATTATTCAAATGCACACCACTTAGCAAATAAGTTTTGTTAAACATTTTTGGTCCCTCTCTGAGTTATTTTATTCCCAACAAAGATGCGAAGACCCAAGAAAAAGAAAGCTTTTCCCATGAGAATTCCTTACTGCTTGAGTGCAGTCTCCTGAAGGTGTATAAATAAATTGCAAGAGGGATTATTTTATTCTCTTGGTAGTATTTCCAAGTTATTTATCTTTTGATATTTCAACTCGAGAAACAACTTCATGCACTGAAGTCAGAGGTGAATCACAGGAAAGTTGGGATTTGGAATGCTTGAACCGTTTCTTGCAACTTCCACAAACTGGCAAAGGTTCCTTTAGAGAACTTGTAACGTGACTTATGTGTACGACCTGAGAGGGAAATGAGGTAGGAAAATATGAATCCCAGATAACAGCAAACAATTTGCAGGTGAGCTACTTGACCTTATGCTTACTGGAACGAATAATGGGCAAGCAACTGAATGGATGCAATTTGTAAATCAAGTGCTTTTCGCTGATAAATGCTGGGGACTCCGCTGTCACTTTGGTGTTCCTGATTTCCCATCTACCTCTCCTTCAGTGGTCTTGCATAACCTGTCCAGTCTCATATTTCTACATCTCTCTCTCCTGTACTTTGCTGGGTAATTGCCAACACCACAAGCTCACAGCATTTCTTCAGTCACTCCACTCTCCTGTCAGGAACTCACCCAACAATTGTAAATCATTGCCTTTCATAATACAAGCTACTGTCCCTGCTGGCTTTAGCTCCTTCCCTTCCTATTCCTGTCACCCAGTCACATCTTCAACCACATTTCTGTGCATAAGCCCGGTCTCTCTTCTCTGGTGAAACTCCATCAAAGGGTCGTTGCAGTGCTCTCCTCTCACACACAAGGTGTGACCTGCTGCCAAAACAAATGCTCTTCCAACAGAATCCCCTGTCCCCTGCATAGGCTGGGTGGTACCTCTGTGTAGGGCCTCTGTCCAAAGAACTCACGCAACATCCTTCCAGCAAACACTGCACTAGACCAACTAATTACCTAAATGAGAAAACAGCAAGATTGCCCTTCAGCACGAGGCAGTGTGGGAGAGACTGCCAGGGCTGGACTGTCTAATTGCTGCAGTTGGGCACTGGAACCAACACAGAACTGAGGAAACTAAATCAACCTGAAAGCCAGCAGGGACCTACTTGTAACAGCACTGGAAGTTCTGTCACAACTATTACAGCTTCAGATGAGTAAGATGATGAAGGGACTGGAACATCTCTTTTACAAGGGAAAAAAACCCCAAACCAAAAAAAAAAAACCAACAAACAAACCAACAAAAAACCCCAAACCAAATGTGGTGACATCCATCCCTTTGCTATAGCTGTGGATGTGGTTAAGTTTCTATGTTTATTTTTGCTCTCTTCTCATACGCTACAAACTTCTCCATCTGAATTTTAAAGACCATGAACAGTGCTGGGCTGTGAATTCTGGAGCACTGAATGTGCATATAAACATATTTAACTGGTTTCACCCAAAACTCCCTTCACTCAGAAGGCGACTGAGGACAAGGTACCAAATGAAACATTACTCCTGATGAAATGGCAGCCAGTGGAATGTTTGGGATGGTCCTTGGGCATCAAGAGGAGCCCACCAGCCCATCAGGAACCTGTCTGGACAGCACCATGAAGTCACAGGCCAGCAGGAATGGACAATTCCCCCACGCCTTTCTTGTCTGTGGCATCACTGGCCTCATGATGTAGGAGACAGACTTGCAGTTTTCTCCAGCCCCTGCAGTTCTGTTGGCAGTCACAGGCAGCAGCAGTGCTCTGCAGAAGGTGGGTTAACCCCCAAACCCTGAGGGAGGCTGAGTCACCTCTGGGGGTGCCAGCTATGGAGGGAATCCAAACAATTCCTTCAGAGTGGTTTCTTAACTTTCAGATTTCTAAAGTGAGGGGAGGTAAATCCCACTCTTTTTGTCTTTCTGCACCAAAACCAGGAAAGGGATACAAATGAAATGCTCTGGGAGGAGGGATGTGAGTGAAGAGCTGGCTTGGAAGGCACAACACCTGGGTTTTGTTGCTGGCTCTGCCACTGGCTCCTTTCAACAAGCTGCACTCTCATGGTGCCTAAACACTATGTAAATGGAATAAAGAGAATTTTCTTGTCTCTTGGACTTATAAGGTCTTTACTGTAAGGGTATGTGTGACACCTTGGAAGTGCTGAGTATTACAGTAAGACAAAAACCCCCACACTTAAGAAAATGTTTTCATGACGGTGGGAATCAGAAGGACAGAAAAGATAAGGAACCAAAGATGCCTAATGAAAAATGAGAGTCAAAGTCTTGTCCTAATTCAACAGTTCACAAACTGGCAAAAGGCAAAGAAACGAAGCCTGTGACTGTTCCACCACTCCCCCACAGCCCATATGTGTGAGCTGCACAGTGACCCTCATGCAGCTCTTTCAAGTCCATGATCTCATTTGTAGCTTATAATTTTTTTGTTAAGATCTTTATTACCTCAAGCTTCTTTACTCAGTTTCTTTTCTGAAAAGAAATTCAGAACAGAAGAGTAGGGATGAGACATCTGACACTCCAGGAGCTGAGACGGCTGCTTGAGCCATAGCTGTGCCACAGACAGGGATGGACCCTGTGTCTGCTGCACATGTACTTCCCCCAGGTAACTGGGATTTTAAAAGTCTTGTGAAACCAGAGATTTCTGCCTGTAAAAGCAGTTCTAATGGGCAAATGGTTTATACTAAAGAGCGAGCCAATCCAAATTTCTCTCTGTAAAAAAAGGAAAGGGATGAACCACAGCTATCTGAGAGCAACATTTGGGATTGCTGGACTCCAAACAAAGCACTTGCAGGTGCCCAAACGAAGGATATTATGTACCGTGCTGACTTATCATACCACATGATTTACAGGGATGTGGTCAGACACCTCTTGAGCCATCTCAAGTTTAACTGGGCTGGGCCTATCCTTTTTATCTTTTGAACAAACTCTAGCTTCAATTTTCATTCCTTACTAGACACAGCTTACACCCTGTGGAAAAAAGGACGGATGTTGTCTGCTCCATTCGAGATTGCTCATAACCAGAATTTTAGTAAACTGGAGGCCTCTGGCCCTGCTGGGGTAGAGCCAGGTGCTGGAAACAGGCGTGGGGAGGAAGGACTAAATAAGGCATTGGAAGTACGGAAAGAGAGGAGGATTCAAGGCAGAAGTTCAGCCTCCATGAGTCATGGCATGGAGAAAGGGAGGACACACATTCCCTATAAAGAAATTTGATGTGGTAGATAACCCAAGATTTGAGTACCATGGCTGTATTTGGCCATTTTATTAGGATCAGTGTTTCCTGAACAAACTTGCCACCCACCTTTTTTTGACACCAGCCAAATGGGGGGTGGAGACTCTTGGGTGACTCCTCTCAGGAACAACCAGCAGCACCAAAGGGTTTTGATCTGTTATTGTCTCAGCTGCTGCAGACCAAATTGTCCAGTTGATAATGGTATAGACAGTTTTCCTACTTGTGTTCCCAACACAGGATCTCAAGGCCAGGCTGTTTGTCTGTTTTGTTATTCTCCTCTATGCCCATGTAAGCCCTACCCATATCCTCAGCTGGAGGTTCTGGTACTGCACAGAGGAGAGGGGCTCCTTGATTTTGGAGTTTTATTGCATCTGATGGGATAAAAGGAAAAACAGCAAATGCTCACTTCTGTCAACAATCTCCCCAATAGGAAAGCATGACACAAACCCACACCAGGCACCGAGGCAACTCCTGTTCTCATTCTGCTGCCTGCACCATTGAATGGGGCAACCCAAAGGTAATGTGACTTTTAAAGCACTTTTCTGCTATACCTTTGGCCTATACCCATATTCATCTATAAACCACTGTACTTTCCACATTTGGCTTGTCTTGATCTCCACACTGCTACTGAACCGATGTCTGATGACCTCTGGTTACCCTCCTCTGAGTCATCCCCACATTCTCTGGGCTGCTTAGAAACTGGGTGGGATATTGTTTAAGTTGGAACTAAATAACACAAATATTATGTATAGAAAAATTGGGCTACAACTATTTCTGCTTCTTTACTGGATTTTCAGAGGAGTTCAAGAGTTAATTTTATAGCCAGCAGCAGTTCTGTCCTTGCTTTACAAGACCCCAGACCGATGGTTGCGCGTTCTCTGTCCACGGCCGGTGCGTCGAGAGCACAGATTTGTTACAGCCCTTTGCTGGAGAATGGAACTGTTCAGCTCCAGCTTCCCAGGTCTGCTCCTCTGTGAGTCAGAGAGCCAACCCGGGGGTGAGTTTGCACCAAATTCAGAATGGGGGAGTCTCAGATGTTCGGAGTAACCCAGTGGGAACAAGCCGGTGCTGGCATGGAAGTCACCATCCAGCCCTCTGCTTGATGGATTCCCTATTTGTTCTCTTTAGTTATTTTATTAAAGAGGAAAAAGATTCAGGGTGCGATTTGGTATTATTCAGTGATATTCATCATTCTCTTGCCATCAATCCCTTTTTCCATGCTGTTGCTATTTTGAAACAGTGAAGATGAATGGCTTTCAGATCTACCTTTGCTTATAAGCTGGCAACTTAGTTTGGTTCTTTCCAGGGAAAATTAAATCCAGGGACCATTTTCCCGATATCTTTGTCTTGTTAGAGAAGGAGTTTCTATTTTGATTTGTTGTTACCAAACCTAGAGCTGAAAGCAATGTCTCCAACAAGGGCTATGAGCAATGGTTCTAACAAAGGCTGTGGCTTTCAAAGGTAACCCGCCTGTGTGAGGACACAGCGCCCACAGTACTGAGCTGGGACCTGGGACCACAAGGGAACCACTGTTGGGTCTCAGGCACTTGGGATGACTCTTGGGGATGCTCCCGTGCAGGGCCAGGAGTTGGACTCAGTGAACCTTGTGGGTCCCTTCCAACTCAGCATGTTCTGTGCTTCTGTGATTCTGTGATTCTGTGAAGTGGAACCAATGTGAACCAAGAAGAGGGTCAGTGTGAGCAAACCCTACACAAAAAGAGGATTGCTTAAAATCCTTAAAATCTATTCCAATTATCTCCTCAGATGCTAATTAAGCTCTCTGCTGATTTCTGTTGCTACAACTTTCATGGACTTTCTTAGCAATGAAGCTGTGGGCAGAGATTCCCTGGGGCTTGTACCAAGACTCAAAACATTTTCAAGTCAAACTGGCAACACCAGTGAAGATTCAAAGACATGAAACAGGAATTCCCTGAGCTAAAGCAACGGGGAGCAGAAACTGCAGTGTGATGCTCACCTTTCAGTGACTTGGTTAGTTATGAGAATTTGACTTTTCAGTGAGATGGACTTTCAAGATTTCAGTTTCAGAGACAGCGAGAAGAACTTCCAGACTGAAATCATCATCATTGCATGTGCAGAGTAACGTGACCTGCATTACTCAGTTTATTTTTAGAATAAAAAGCTGTTTTCCTGTTTCCATCTTAGCAAAGCCACTGAGAAATTCTGCTTTTCCTGTGGAGGGCACCTTTCACAAAATCCTTATGGTAATACCTAAATATTCTTATTACCTTCATAACTTCAAGAAGCCAAAATTTCACCCACAAGGACTGCAGGCAGTACTGTCTAGGTGGGGCAATGCTCCTTTCTGTAGACTGGAATATTTTACAAGTCTCATCTTTAATCTCCCGCAGAACAAAGCAGACAAAAATTAAATAAGTAAAACTGACGAATACTTTTCCAAATGCTTTTAATACTGCTGTTGAGAAAGGGAGGGTGTTGGGCATGACTGGTAATAGTAGGTAAAGAAACAAATCTTTGCTTCAAAGAATAATTTTTTATACTATGATCAATTAGAATGACATTGTGAGATGGGGATGGATGCTCAGCCTTGTCTGTGGGATCCAAACATCAGGAGCCGAAGGCAGTCACTCCCACATCCACAGCGGTAGTTTCACCTCGTAAAGAGTATTTGTCTACTGACACTATCTGCTAGAAATTCATCACAATATTTAGACTGGATCCTAAAACAAAATTGAAATTCCCACAGAATACTGTGTTACCTAGAATAACACTCCCTGTGCCAGGCAAAAAATAACCATACATTATAACTATGTATTATTCAGATCACCTAGTGATGTTGTTCAAGTACAAATACCGGGGAGTTCCATTCAGTAAAAGGGAGGTTATATTCTGCTTTGGGAGGATCAATCTGTAGCAAGTAGCTTGAGGTTTTTCTTTTTTATCTCAATGTTTTCCCACTCATTATTTCCTTCTCTTTGAATGAAACCGAGTTGACAAATTGGCCTGCTCCTATCCAAGCCACATGCTGCTTGACTTCACGGCACTTGTGGTTTTAGGGGATTCATTGTTTGCAAAGAGAATATCTTTTGCCGGGAAGATCAGACTTCTGATGCAATCCCATGAAAGCCACAAACCACCTCCCTGTTCAAACCTTCAGGGTTGGGGTGTAATTTTTTTCTTTTTGCTGAATTCTTGGCAAATGTTTCAGATCACAGGCCCTGACTAGAATCCCAAAGAAACCTGAAAAATTTGTTTGGCAGAACCTCTGGAGATTGTTCTGCTTAATCTGCAGAAGGCTCGTTTCAGATCCTTTGCTACTGTGGAAAATGGCTTTCCTCTTGATTGGGGTCCCCACCCCTCTCACCAGGGATACACTTGTGAGGAATGAAAATAGATGTGTGCCTGGAATATCTGAGAACTCCAAGAATAATTCTTACCACCTGTATCAAGTACATTCCTCTTCAGATCACTTAAAAATCAAAGAGGCACCTAGTTCTCTTTCCAACGTGCCAAACTGATTTTAAAATGCAGAAAGTTTTATATTCCCCAATAAGGCTGGTTGTAGCTGCTCCACCTCGACCCCACCGATTGCAAAGATGCTCCATGTTTACCAGAGGAATCAAAGTGTCTTTATGTCAACATAAGAGATGTGGGACAACTTTCACTCCTGAAATCGTGTAGCACACCCCACCTCATCCCTGGTGTTTGGATGGCAGTTCACTTCTGGATGTAAAGCTGAAATGTAGAACAGGACTTTGCTTTGAATTGGTGCCTGGAATCAGCAGCCAGCAGGGATTTTCACACCATAATCTGTGTCCTTCCTAGACATTTCTGGGAAAAGGTGTCAGCTACTGGTGAGTGCAGCTATCTAAGGACATATAATCATAGAATCACAGAAAGATTTGGGTTGGAAGGGGCCTGAAAGATCATCTCATTCCACCCCTCACCATGGGAAGGGACACCTTCCACCAGCCCAAGTTGCTCCAAGCCCCGTCCAACCTGGCCTTGGACACTTGCAGGGATGGGGCAGCCACAGCTTCTCTGGGCAACCTGTGCCAGGGCCTCCCCACCCTCAAAGGGAAGGATTTCTTCCCAATATCCCATCTAACCCTGCCCTCTGGTAGAGCAAAGCCATTCCCCCTTGTCCTGGCACAACATGCTCTTGTAAATAGTCTCTCTCCATCTCCTTATGAATTTGATTATTGTCTCTGCATAAACAGAGTGGTTATATTTTGATTCCTTTTTATTATTCTGGTATTCAAGGAGCTCATTTATCTGGTCAGGTAGAAGAAACGAATCCAGTATTGTTCAAGAAATCAGCCATATGCAAGAGATAATAAATAACACATGACAGAGCTCCCCCCTAAGGAATAACTGTGAGCAGGGGGTGCATTAGCACACACTCTCTTGAAAGATGTCATCCCAGCAGTAGAAACAAAAAAATCTTCAGAAATCATTTGCTACCCAGGAACCAGAAATTATAAATGTGGATCTATAGCATTTTAAGAAATAGCCTGACACTGTGTAAAACCTCCCAAAACTCCTGTTCTCCCCACCCAGATTTTAATTTCCCAAGCTCTACCTGACATACACTGTAAGAAACAGCATCAGAGGGAGGGTTCAGTGAACAAATCCAGAATAATGGCATGTGCGAAAAGCTACTTCACAGCATGGCATTGTTCCAAAGTTACATATGGAAATTAATATCCTAATTAATAAGGGTTCATGAAGCACAAAATATTAAAGGCAGACAGAAATAGCTGGAGTGCTTCTAGGACATGACACACTTAGGGCACAGAAATTGGCAAAGATGTGGTAGATGTACAAAAATATTTAGAAAATTTTCCAGCCTCTCCAGTCCAATCTTCTGCGTGAGGGTTATATGTAAGTGTCTCACAGCACTCAAAGCCAATTTACAACGATGTGATAAACCAAGTACCAAATCCACTCTGTCTCTCCATCTCCAGCATTCTTAGACGCTGAGGAAGCAAAGAAACCAAAGGGAAGTAAACTGATAAACATGCCAGAAAAAAATTTTTGAGGGCTCGTAATTCAGATCTAGTGAAAAAATTCTTTTTCATCCCTGTTTTTTAGTTTCCACCAAGAGGTACAACACCCTGTAAGTTTGAACAGACTTGGTTGAGCAACCCCTGAGCCAGGCAAATGCTGGCCTTCCACTGGGAACACACCAAACAGGTTACTGGAGCTCTCAGTTTCTCGTGTACCCTTGTTCTGGCTGGTTTTCCCTGTAAGAGGAGCAATGCCAATTTTTACAATAGGAGGATTTAGCCCAGACAACTCCAAAATGAAAGATAGAGCCAGATTGTATGGGGTTTTGTTTGTTTGTTTTGGTGTTGAATTTGTCATAGACTGATCATGGAAATTGTTAATCCTGTAAAGCTTTGAGAAAGCTGCAGTTAGAATAAAGAAATCCTACAGTGTCAAACCAAAGAACCAGAACTATCCTTCAATGGCAGCTATGGTATCCATCCAATAAAAATTATATTAGACAAGCCAAAATCATGACTAAGAAGAGACTAAAATCACAAACATGTTATATGTACAAATATTAATCCCATGGTATAATCCATCTTCCAAATTTGGATGTGCTTTGCCAAAGCCCCTCGAGGCAGGAAGGCTTTTGAGCAGTTGCTCACTCAAGGTTTCCACCCAGCACTTGGACCACGGCAGAGACAACACATGACCATGGCTGGGGAAAGAGATGATGGCAAATGAGAGGTACAACAATCCCAGCCCACGGCCTTTAAAATCTCTGTGAGGGCAGAAGAGCTGTGAACAGCAAAACTGCATTAGCCAATGGCAGGGCAAAGCAGTCAAAGCTGTAATCAAACAGCAGTGTTTGAGTCACTGGCACCAAACCTGAGCAAAGGAAATCTCCTTAGAGGGCGGTCAGGAAAGCTGAGGCTGGAATTCTGAGCTCAGTCCCTGCCATCAGTGGCTCCCTTTGAGCCTGAGCACAAAACCCTCAACTCCATGCCCTGGTCTTCAAGAGTCACACAAGGCTAGAACTGATCTTATGAGGTCTGTGAGGTACACAAGCATCAAAATGCAGAGGTTTCTTTGTCATACTGGTGATGCCAGCCCTGGATTAGCTGGATTGGTGTTACCTTCTCTCCTGCTCAGTGGGTTAAATGCACCAGGCTCATGGTAGGAGACACTAAACCTCACACAACTCGGTTCCCGTAACGGGCACCAACTAAGCCTTGTGTTATTTACACAACTTTCTATTTTCTTTGAAAGTTTGGCTGCTTCCTAGACAGATCTCACAATAAGCATTTTTTTAAACCTCTTCTCATGTCCGTTACTCATTCATCAGTCTTGAGAACACTACAGTATGTCCTACATCATCAGTGTCCTCACTGTCCAAGATCTGAACATGTCTCCTGTGAGATGACAGGAATTTCTGGGTAGCTGAGTGTTTCCCCTCTCTCTCAGAGCCTTTCAGAAGAGAAGAGTGCAAAAAGTTTGCATTTGAAGAGGAGATTGGACATCGTTATGGAAAAGAAATCCATGGAGAACTGGTGGATATGCAGTGCAGTCCAGGAAGAGGCTGCAGCTGAAGTTGTAAGAGCATGGGAGGAAGTGATGTGTCTTGATACTCCTCTTCAACTCTTCTTAAAGTTCAGCTTTGGAGAAAGGGACTTTGGACTGATGTGAAATGAGTAGAAAGAACACGTTCTTATGTTCTTAGGCTGCTTCCTCAGCTACTTAAGAAAGCTGGGCTGTGAGGAGGCAGCAGTCATTAACCTGCCTACCATCTTATTTGATGTGCAGAGGCCACCAAGTCATCAAGAAATGCTACCAAGAGGTTTCCCAGAAGAAGGAATCACAGAATTACAGAATCACAGGATGTGCTGAGCTGAAAGGGACCCACAAGCATCATCCAGTCCAACCCCTGGCCCTGCACAGGCCCATCCCCAAGGGTCACCCCCTGTGCCCCAGTGGATCATCCAAACCCTCCTGGAGCTCTGGCAGCCTTGGGGCTGTGCCCACTGCCCTGGGGAGCCTGGGCAGTGCCCAACCAGCCTCTGGGGGAAGAACCTTTGGCTGAGATCCAACCTGAGCCTGCCCTGACACAGCTCCAGCCATTCCCTGGCTGCTGTCCCTGGGCCCCCCAGAGCAGAGCTCAGTCCCTGCCCC
Organism: Neopelma chrysocephalum; assembly: GCF_003984885.1. Lineage (NCBI taxonomy): Eukaryota > Metazoa > Chordata > Aves > Passeriformes > Pipridae > Neopelma > Neopelma chrysocephalum. The sequence continues at coordinate 935,249 of NW_020897965.1, forward strand.
TCCTCTGCCCCTGCCCAGGCATTGGAACTGCAGGGAGGTCTCCCCTCAGTCTCCTCTGCTCCAGCTGAACACACCAAGTGCCCTCAGCTGCTCCTCATATGGCTTCAAATCAAGGCCTCAAGTTTGTCCCAGCACAGAGACAGTAAAATACACCCTTTGAGGAGCTCACCCTGTGAACTCCTGTTCAACACTTTTTAGCCAAGGACTCCCTGTATTTAGGGCTCATAGTGTGATTACTGTGTTTAGCAAAAATTTCCAAGCTATAATAAAACCCAATACACTTAACTAAAAGAATGCTATTACTACTAATAGTGTAGAACAATGTTAATAAAAATGAGTAGAAAGTATTTAGAATCAGTGTCATACTAATTATTCAATAAAGCTTGGCTAAACAGCTTTTAGGAAGAAGGACTATAATAAAACTTTTCCAAACCTACCTATAAGGTCAGCTTAGATTTTTCATGCTTGAACTGAGTTATTTGGGGTGGGAAATTGTTTTAAACCTTACCCAGTTTCTTCATTTCATTCCCAGTACGCATTTTGTGAAATGATTCTTCACTTGGGAATGCTACCCTGGATGCACCATCATGGCACTTCAGGTGCTGTCTGTGACTGGGCATTGCTATGGACAGAGCTGAGGTTCCCCCCAGCTGTTCCAGGGTCAAACCAAACTGAAATACTTACATTCATCATTCCAAGTCTCCTAAATAATGCCTGCAACTCTGGAACATTTGTATCAAAAAATAGTGTGGCAGCAGGACCAGGGCAGTGACTGTCCCTGTGCTGGCCCTGCTGAGGCCCCTCCAGGGCTGTGTCCAGTTCTGGGCCCTCATGGAAGAGAGACACTGAGGGGCTGGAGCGTGTGCAGGGAAGGGAATGGAGCTGGGAAGGGGCTGGAGCAGCAGGAGCAGCTGAGGGAGCTGGGGGGGCTCAGCCTGGAGAAAAGGAGGCTCAGGGGGGACCTTCTGGCTCTGCAACCCCCTGACAGGAGGGGGGAGCTGGGGGGGGTCGGGCTCTGCTCCCAGGGAACAAGGGACAGGAGGAGAGGGAACGGCCTCCAGCTGTGCCAGGGGAGGGTCAGGTTGGACATCAGGAGGGATTTCTCCCTGGAAAGGGTGGTCAGGCCTTGGCAGGGTCTGCCCAGGGAGGTGTTGGAGTCCCCACCCCTGGAGGTGTCCAAGGAAGGCCTGGCTGTGGCACTGAGTGCTCTGGGCTGGGGGACAAGGTGGGGATGGGGCACAGGGTGGGCTTGATGGGCTGGGAGGGCTTTTCCAACCAAATGATTCTGTGATTCTAAGTTAACCCATATGAAATGCTGCAATGTGTCTGCATTTGAGAGACATTTTACTTCTGCTAGAGCTAAAAACCAGACAGACCTGGGTCCAGTTGAGTCAAATCACCCAACCCAATCATCCCTAATTCTTCCAGTGGTCCTATAGTAGAAAGCAGCATTTTTGTAAGCAAATGTGCTCAGCAGACTCTTTCGTGCTTCTTACTCTGAAGCTGCTTTGTTACTTCACTGTTAAAGCTCAACAGGTCCGATATACGTGGATCAAAATCTCAAAGTCAGTGTATTAGATAAAGCTCAAACATTTTACCAGCTTCTGAAAGCAAAACAAGCAACAGCAACCATGGAGGGACACAGATGGCATTGTCATGGCAAAAGGGCTCATGTTAAAGGGCCCATTCCTCTCCCATAACTTAATAAATGCTAATAATAACCATTATGCAACACAAAAATGTCATAGAAAACAAGTTGTTTTACTAAATGAAAAATGTTGGAATTCAGCTGCTTTCCCTTTTTTGGTTGGACATTTCTTGCTGCTAAGGAATGTATTTCCTTGTTTTCCAACTGATCAGTGTGAGGTACCTTCAAGCAGATTGAGGAGGAGTTGCAACACTTGGTTTCTTTCTATTGAGGAGTAAAATACCTTGGGGTTTTTGTTGAGTTTTGGTTGGTTGGTTGGTTTTTGTTTTATTTTTTTCAGAAACAAGTCTTTGTTTGTAACTTAAAATAAAAGTGCATTCTAAACTTGTTTGGAGAAGTTTTTTTCTCCCTCCAATCCTGTACCATGGAGAAGATGGCATTTAGCAAGAGTACCTACAGCTGAAGGGAGAGAGGGGGGAGGGTTTGAAGACACAGAAGAAGTGAAATGGGGGAAAGCAATCTTTCTAATGTATCCAAAGCCCTCCAATTCTCACATTTAATTTCCCTATGTTCCCTCTCTTCTTCATATGCAACTCTATTCCCATGTTCACTTGTTTGTTTAATGTGCCACTGCTCAGACTGTGTGAAATGAAGCAGGCTGTCATTCCTCCTGGTCATGGATGCTGCTGGGCAGGAAAACAGGGATACAGTGCAAGTGATAGGGCTGTTGGACTGGTGTTTCTACCATCACTATGCTTGCCAGCTCCATCAATATTGTTCAAATATCATCATGTGTTAGGAAGGACATATAACAGAATCACAATCCCAGATTGGTTGGATTGAAAGGGACCTTAAAGCTCATCTGGCTGCAACCCCCTGCCATGGGCAGGGACACCTTCCACCAGCCCAGGTTGCTCCAAGCCCCGTCCAACCTGGCCTTGGACACTTCCAGAGATCCAGGGGTAGCCACAGCTTCTCTGAGCAACCTGTGCCAGGGCCTCCCCACCCTCACAGGGAAGAATTTCTTCCCAATATCCAGTATAAACCTACTCTCTTTCAACTTGAATCCATTCCCCCTTGTCCTGTCACTACACGATCTGTAAATAGCCTCTCTCCATCTTTCATGTAGGGTGTCACAGAATCACAGACTGTGCTGAGTTGGAAGGGACACACAATGATCATCCAGTCCAACCCCTGGCCCTGCACAGGCCCATCCCCAAGAGTCACCCCCTGTGCCCCAGAGGATCAGCCAAACCCTCCTGGAGCTCTGGCAGCTTTGGGGCTGTGCCCACTGCCCTGGGGAGCCTGGGCAGTGCCCAACCAGCCTCTGGGGGAAGAACCTTTGGCTGAGATCCAACCTGAGCCTGCCCTGACACAGCTCCAGCCATTCCCTGGCTGCTGTCCCTGGTCCCCCCAGAGCAGAGCTCAGTCCCTGCCCCTCCTCTGCCCCTGCCCAGGCAGTTGGAACTGCAGGGAGGTCTCCCCTCAGTCTGCTCTTCTCCAGCTGAACACACCAAGTGTCCTCGGTGTCCTCACACGGCTTCAAATCAAGGCCCTTCCCCACCTTTGTTGCCTCCTTTGGACACTCTCTAAGAGCTTAGTAGTTATGACATAAGCCACACAAATGTCACCTCTTCCTGAAGTCTCTTCAGATCTAGTCTTTCACACAAAGCTCCAGGTGATAGAGCCTGCTCGAGCTGGACTTCCCTCCTCCTGGGCACAGCCCCTGAAGAACTGGCTTCTCGGGCCCTGAGTTACATGCTGCCTAGTTGGAAGAAACTTCTTCTTGGTTTTTTTTATTTCTTTTTTAAAATTTATTTTGGGGTTCTGTTGAGCTGCCAGAGGAGACAGAGAAAGCAACTAGGGAGGGAGAGAGAAGTACTGGCAGCAGCATGTGAATATTGTGCAAGAGAATCTATAGTTGGAGTCGGTTTGTAGCACAGACACCAAGCACCCCGTAAAATGTTTCAGATCTCCTGAACACAGCCCCAATAGGCTTTGAAGTGTTGACATCACATAAAATAAAATGCATCGCTGTCCAAATTATCGCATTGGTTTTTCCCCCTCTCCTCACTTTGATGGCTTCTACAAAGCATTTTATATGGTTGAATAAATTTGAGTAACTCTTTACAAGTAAATCAAACCAAAATGATTTCTAAAAAAATGTTGGATGCTTGCTACTAAGCTCTTTTGAAAAAATAAATGTGTTTCCAAATACGCTGCGTACAAGATGGTGTGATGCAGCCTGATTGGTAAACAGCCCTGGGGATGAATACCTCTCAAATGCACTGGGCTTTTTCATCCTCAGACAATCACTGCTTCCCAAATTAAAGATCACCTTGTTGATTAATTGACAGCCTCTCTTGAAAAATCAGTTCTCTTTCCTCTGACTCACAATTCTGCCTTTTTGTGCAAGTGACTGTGTGAGGTTTTCAAAAATAAAATTTGCAAATTAAGATTAATTTCTAACGGGAACCTTGGCCAGATCTCCCTCTCTGTTGCAGCAGATGGACTTTTGTGTGAAATATTTTTCCTTAGTTGCTATAGAAACATGCCAACATATTTCTGCTTAAGTGATTTGCTGGAGAGCTGTTTGTTGTGTTGCGCAGCACTGACAGGAGTGAATCATTTTTAGTCCTCAGTCAAGGCTGATTAAAATCTGGTCCCTGGGTGTCTTACTGCTGCAGACTGCTACTTACAGGAGGGACATCCTGGTAAAGTCATTATGGCTGGGACATTTGAAGCATGCCTTGAAGTAAACCAGGCAGGTGGAAGGTTAAAGCCACAAAAATGACTAAAAACTGAGAAAAACTCAAGGCTGAAACACAAGTGTATGTAAAGAAAAGGCAGAAAAGTTATGATGACCTTTAAAACCAGGATTTATAGGATAATTGGTTCTAGAAGCCAATTATGATGGTAACAACTCCCAAAAGACATTTTTACCTGCTAGGATAGATCATATGCTTTTCAAAGAGGTGTTGTTTGAGGGAATGAACCAAGTTCCTCCATGTCAGGCACTGGCAGGGACCCTGCCCGCAGCAAACAGCAACAGGTCTGGTCCATGCAAGTCCCACATCACAAATACACAGCTCAGGGGAATCCCACCAGCGACGTGTTTTATATCAAATCAGTGCCAAAATGCTTTGCTGTTCAGACTACAGAGAACTTAACCTCAAAGTATCAGGCTGAAGATGCTGGAGGCAGAGCTGCCTGTGCCCGTGCTGCTCACAGGGTCACAGGATTATGGAATGGTTTGAGTTGGAAGGGACATTAAAACTCATGTGGTTCCACCCCCTGCCCTGGGCAGGGACACCTTCCACTAGCCCAGGTTACTCCAAGCCCCGTCCAACCTGGCCTTGGACACTTCCAGGGATGGGGCAGCTACAGCTTCTCTGGGCAACCTGTGCCAGGGCCTCACAGGGAACAATTTCTTAAGTGAGAGCCAATGTGCAGGTCATGGGAATGATCCAAGCATTTGCTCTTCTCTGACTATTTCTGTTCCAGGGCAGACAGAACAGATACAGTTTTGGAAACTGAAATAAAAACTCCTTGCCCCTCAGTTTCTGAGGAGCTGGTACTGGAGGCCGTTTCACCTCTTCTCCCATGGTCCTGCTGTGCCTCAGGGCTTCCCCTGGTAAAGCTCAACACAAGACACTGTCCCCACGCTGATGCTGTGGGACCTCCTGAACAGAGTTTTCTGTAAGAAGCAGATGTAATCACACGGTGATTGGAGGCTCACAGCATTTCAGGAAGCTGCATGAAAACAAGCAAACCCTGAGATTAGACAGAGGAAGCAATTCCCAGTTTCCTCAGAAGCCAATCTGTGGATATGGCCATGTAATTAAATTGCTTGTTAAACCCAGAGATAAACTTCCCTGTTTTGGAAACCATCTATGTAACTGAATGTTAAGAAGTATGTTTCTTAATAAACTTTTCTCCAGAGATGGTTGCAAAGCCTTTTGTTAGCTTGCCTTGAGATCTGCTGTGCAGAGTTAGCACTGGGCCCTACACTGGGGAGCCTTCAGAGGTGTTTGTATCAGCCTCTTTAACTGGCATTTACCCTCTGCTTTAACATTTTCCTCATTTCTGTCCCTATTTTTGAAGTACACTCCCACAGTGGCAGCTCTCCAACTCCTCTTACCTCCAAGAGAAGGGCAGGCTACCAGCTACCTTTATAGTTAAAGCCAAGTTTTTTGCTTGGACAGCTTACAGGGGATCTTAGTCGATGGAATAGTTGATTCTCTGCCCATGGCAAGCATGTGAGTCATCTCTCCAAAAAGTATAACCTTTGCTGTCCCTCGCTGAGCCATCTAGGAGGCCTGAAGGGCCAAAAGGTTCTCTGGATGTGTCCAATGTTATTTCAGGATTCCTAAAGCTTTAAGATTTAAAGGTAATTTGCAGGAGGTGGAGAACTAGGGAAGTTCACCTAGAAGTAGTTTGGTTCTTGGTCCCATGAATGTCCTCGAGTAAGCCCATGAAGTTATTAAGTAGATATTCTAGAAACACAGGCAGAAGGAGCAAGCACTGCTCTCATCCAGGTTCCTTCACTGCCCAACTCGGAGCCCTCAAGGAGTTACTTGGATTTTCATCAGGTAGTGCTTCCATGTCTCTCAGCATGTGTACAGTCAACCCTCCACCCTCTCTGCCAACTAAGAAAGTCCATTTTTTGCCTGAGGCATAAGAATCTGAAGCAGAAGACAATCTCTTATAAATAAATTATTTGATGTGTGCCCCATTGCCTTGCTGAGCCTGCACATCCAGAGGAGGACACATTCCTGAGAGCAGTAACTTCACCTCACTGCAGAGTTTGTAAAATTACAGCGTGGCTTCAAACTTGGGAATTCAAACACCCCTTGTCTGGGGGAAGAGGCAAGTTTTGAGACATTTGTTAAATCTCTTCTCCAGGTACTTCTAAAATAGTAACAGTAAAGAAGTCAAAATTCCCTTCCAGTCATCATATATCTCTGTAGTTGTGGAGCGTGAACTTTTCTGGAGGCTCCAATACTGGAAACTGTTATGCCTGTTAGTTTGGACAGGTAGATAGCACCACTGAACTCAATGAGACATCCTGCAGATTGATGGAAAACACTGCTCTGCTTTCTTTGGCGTTGGGCGACAGTTTAGGAGCATTCTTCAAGAATTAAAACAAAATTTGTTGGCTGAATGTCCTATTTGTGAAAAGAAATGAACTTGAAATGTTCCTCCTCATCAGAGATTCCTCCTCTGTTAGAGAACAGGAAATAGGTAGACCCTTGGACTGACCCAGAGTGGGATTCTCATGCTCTTAGGTTCTTAAGTTTGCTACAAATTGACGTGTCTCTTCCATGAGTTTCAGGGAGCCTTTGCCTTCATCAAAGTATGGTTCTGTTTTCATGCTCTTTGCCTTTCAGCACTGATGGAGATATGGATGACCAAAGACAGATAAGGGGTAGGCACAAAGCAACAGGATCCAAATTTCCTATGAATTTAATAGCAGAGCATTTGGAAGGGCTGTACTGCTCCTGTCACAGGAACACAAAGCATGGGTTAGGTCTCATTCCAATTACCATAGGATTCAGCTTGCTTTTAAAGGCTTTTATTAAGAGAGAGACAGAAAATACCAAACAGAAATATTTGTTGAAAGCTTTGAGGTTTCCCCTTGCCACAGGTGGCAGTCCATCTTGGGGAGTTAAGTTCTAGGTGATCTTTTTATCCTTTCTTCACTGAAAAGGTGGTCAGACACTGGAAGGGGCTGCCCAGGGAGGTGGTGGAGTCCCCATCCCTGATGTCCAAGGAAGGACTGGACATGGCACTCAGTGCTCTGGGCTGGATGGCAAGGTGGGCATCGGGCACAGGGTGGACATGATGGTCTTGGAGGGCTTCTCCAACCTTAGTGATTCTGTGATTCTCTGGTTCTATATCTTGTGCTGCTGGGCTTTATCTACCATAGCTACAGGATGTCATGGACTTCCAGGCAAGTCCTGACCATTTCCATCTCCAGGCCCTTGGTACGTTACCTGTTCCTTGCCAACACTGTGAGAAAGAACTGGCTGATGGTCAGGCCCAGAGAGTGGTGGGAATGGTTCTGCATCTCGTTGGCAGCCGATCCCCAGTGGTGTCCCCAGGGATCAGAGTTGGGCACAGTCCTGTTTAATATCTTTATCGATGATTTAGATGAGGGGATTGAGTCCACCATCAGCAAATTTGCAGATGACACCAAGCTGGGGGGAGCTGTTGATCTGCTGGAAGGCAGGAGGGCTCTGCAGAGAGACCTGGACAGGCTGGATCCATGGGCTGATTCCAAGGGGATGAGGTTCAAGCAGGCCAAGGGCCGGGTCCTGCACTTTGGCCACAACAACCCCCTGCAGCTCCGGGCTGGGACAGAGTGGCTGGAGAGCAGCCAGGCAGGAAGGGAGCTGGGAGTGCGGATTGACAGGAAGCTGAACAAGAGCCAGAGTGTGCCCAGGTGGCCAAGAGGGCCAATGGATCCTGGCCTGGTTCAGGAACAGTGTGGCAGCAGGAGCAGGGCAGTGATTCTGCCCCTGGACTCAGCGCTGGTGAGGCCACCCCTGGAGTGCTGTGTCCAGCTCTGGGCCCCTCAGCTCAGGAAGGACATGGAGGGGCTGGAGCAGGTCCAGAGAGGAGCAACGAGGCTGGGGAAGGGACTGGAGCACAAGTGCTGTGAGGAGAGGCTGAGGGAGCTGGGGGGGCTCAGCCTGGAGAAGAGGAGGCTCAGGGGAGACCTCCTCACTCTCTGCAACTCCCTGACAGGAGGGTGTAGTCAGGTGGGGGTCGGGCTCTTCTCCCAGGAAGCAGCAGTAGGACAAGAGGGCTCAGGGTCTTCAGCTGTGCCAGGGGAGGTTTAGATTGGATATTAGGAAGAAATTCTTTCCAGAGAGGGTGATCAGGCATTGGAATGGGCTGCCCAGGGAAGTGGTGGATTCTCCGTCCCTGGAAGTGTTTAGATGAGACTGGATGTGGCATCAGTGCCATGGTCTGGGAACCACGGTGGGGTTGGATCAAGGGTTGGACTGGATGATCTTAGAGGTCCTTTCCAACCCTGTTGATTCTATGATTCTATGAAAGGTGAAATGATTTCCCATCTTCTTCATCCTTGCTCCTTCCGGTTCCTCCCCAGCTCTCAAAAAAGCCAACAACAACAATAACAACAACAAAAATCCAAACAAAACCACCCCTGACTTACCATACCTAGAACATCATGAAATCACACCACCTACAGTCCAGTTTCTATGTGGAAGAGGAAGACACTCATCACACTAAAAGATGCACTATCCCAAAGAATTTTTTCAGTTCTGGCAGTCCTGCAAAGTGAAGGAGATCTTTTCATCATCCCAGAAGTCCTTTGCCTGCTCTCAGTATGTTCCTCCTCTCCAGGTTTCTGTGGAAGCCATCCACGCCCTGAAGTGCAATTTCACTGCCAGGAGGAATGTCACCTCTTTAAACACACATCTCTGTGAAATAGCCATGACTGTCTCTCCTCCAGGAATATTTTTGGTGTAGGCAAATAGGAACCACGATTCTAGGCTGACTTTTTTCCGTGAACACACGGGATTGTTGAAGACGAGAATATCGTCTTTTTCCATGTTTGTGCCTATCGTGGTAACTTTTAGCTGTGAAAATGGCAGAGGAAATTTAATTTGAGAGAAATCCATAAACAAGAATGACCTTATCCAGGGCAGAATTACATAAATTTGGGAGTGTTTTGGAGGTAACATGGTGACTCTTTACACCTGCAACTTCTTGTAGTGTTAGTGGTGGCTGTGGCAATGCTGTCCCACCACATGGCCCATCTGAGAAGTCTCCCTAAGCTGAGAACCAGCCATTTACAGTGACCAGCAGGAGGGAATCCTCACTTCAGTTTGGGTGGGAGGCTCTGCTATAAATACAAGTACTAATTATTCCTGTTTTCAGAATTACAGAGATGAAGAGGAACAGTGCAGGAGGGATTCAGGAGCTTGGCAGCAGAGACACAAGGCTGTAACTATCTGAACTGGGAAGTGTTTGCAGAGCCAGTGGGACCTGCCTCCTGAAAGTCACAGACAGTGTAGCCAAATGGTTATTAGGTCAAGCTCTATGTGAAACTGCACCAAGACTACACTACAGAATAATCTCAAATCCCAGTAATTGCAGGGAAGCTCTATCCAGAGGTTTTTTGTCAGTCTCTTGGAAGCAGAACCAGTACCAAACTGGTACTCAACAACAAAAAATGTTGTTGAGAATAGATGATGCTCTTAAAAATGCCAATGTGCTCAGAGTCACACAAACCATCACAATTGATGCCACATGCTGGAGCACCAAGTAGGCAGGTAGATTATTGGGAAAAAAATGCAGTGTTCTAATGCTGAGGGCCCAGGTCTGCCAGAACCTGGGAAAGGAAAGCCAGAGACCCATCTCAGTGATGGCAGGTCCTTTCCACTCCCCCTCACAGCATGTGTGAGACAGATGTGCAGTTGGTGGGTCTGCAGTCGAGCAGTGCCTGGCACTTGGCCACGTCTCTCCAACTAATTTTGATGCATTTAGATGCAGGTTGCCACTACATTTCACATATGTCATCCAAATGAACATCTGACAGCCATGGCAAGAAATGCAAACATTAATTTCTCCCCTTCCCCCTCCTTTCCCCCAATTTACAAATTCATTTTGATTGAGCTTATGCTACTATTGGGGTTACTTTCATATTCACTCAAATACTCATTCAAAGCATATTTTAGTTTACTGCCTGATTATGCACATGAAAAATGTGACAGGAGATGCTACACCAGGTTGCACCAAACCTACTGCCAGACTCTGACACAGAGACAAACAGTCCAGACAGGGGCTTGTCCCAGAGCTCTCCCAACAAGAGCCATGTACATATATGCAACTACATTGTGTGAAAGCAAAACCCACCAATTTATTTTAGGCTTTGCTCCAGCCAACAAACCTTATGCTATTAGTATAATTTTCCTGGATACCTCTAGGGAAGACAGTCTACTTTTTTGCCAGTGCCTTCTTCCAATTCTCTTGGTTATAACAATTATGCTTTATCCGATCTGGGAGCAATGAGCCCTCATTGCATTAATCACAACTAACCAACGAAATTCCAAAGGCAGTGTGAATCCAAGAAGTTATCCTCTTGGGAAAATACTGCCTAATGAGACATAGAGAAGGTGCTTTTAGTCACTACATGTTCATATGGCAGAACAGGTCCCATGGGGTTATAAAAGGGATCTGAGCAGTCCCTGCACCAGGGTGTGCAGACAAGGCCATCAGCACTGCTCTGGAGTCTATAGGTGATACAGTCACAGAATGGTCTGAGTTGGAAGGGACCCACAAGAATCACCAAGTCCAGCTCTTAAGTGAATGGCCCACACAGGGGTCAAACCCACAACCTTGGTGTTATTAGCACCATTCTCTGACCAACTGAGCCAAGCTCTCTCTGTGTGAATATGGACTGAGCCCTTGTTCCCTGGCTTACCAGGACAGCCCATGCTCCTGATGATGGTTAGGGGAAAAAAGTCAGCACTTGATCAGCTGTGGTAATGAAGAACACTTGTGACAACAAAACCTGAAGAGTTTTACTGAGTATCTTGGTTGATGTTTTGTCTTCAGCACCTCGGGTGACTGTGCAACGTGCAGCTGTATCCTCATGGCCGGACCCTTTGCAGATGCAATCCTTCCCAGCCTAAGCTGCTGGGAACCACTTCTACATCAAGATACAAGGTGGCATTCCCATTTTTCTATTTTGACAATGTAATGTGACCTGCTGCTGAGGTAGAAGCACATTTGAACCACTTCTGCTCCACCAGGTGAGAGAAAAAAATGGTGCAGCGGGTGCAACAAGGGCTGCAAGGTGCACAAACACAGAGAGGGCCCCAGTGCCCTGATCTGTGTTATAGCTGCACTTCCAGGGATATGCTGTATAATTTCACCACAGGCAGCTCAATGCACCTGTAAAGCTGCACCTACACTTCTGCACGGAAATGTCCTCCAGCGAAGAATAATTTTAAGACAGAATGCAGATTGTAAGTGCTTGGATTTGTGTTAGGTTGAAAGATTTTCTGTTAGTAAAAGCCATTAATTCATGTTTAACAATAAAAAGAAACACTCTCTTCCTCCACTTGTGTTCCCCCATTTGACACCATTCCATCCCTTTAATTTCAGTAAATTCTTGACTTTTGATTCTAGGAGATTAAAACTGAGGCACTCAACATATATTCTCCATATGCTTTTGATGTCTCAGCATATTCAATGCTTCAAAGAAGAGAATTTGGTTCCAACAGCACATCCCACCAAGTACTCAACACTTCAAAGTTCAGTCAAACAAACCTTTAGAAATCCCAACACCTTAGCAATTGATTTTCCTATTTTTAAAATGAACCATGTTTAAAAACATAACGTAGCCTGACACTGTTGTCCACTGCTATGCACAGACACCCACTGCAGAACTCGGACGGAGACATGCTTGTAAAAGATTCAAGAGAAGCCTCAGTGAACAAAAAAAGCCGTTTTTTGGAGGTAAATTGAGTTGATGATGGTGCTCCTTCTAGAAAGAGAACAAAATCACAAAAAGGAGGATAATGTCACTTTTCTCATATCCAGTGGGCCTCAACTCCATCTGGGAAGAATCAGCTCCATGGATAAGACTTGTCTCTCCATGCTTGCCAAGTTTTTCTGTATGACAATACTTAATGTTGGTCGCCACTAGTGTGCTAAATAGAGCCCAGTGCCTCTCCATGTGGCCCAAAGCAGACCCTGCTGTCTCTACCAGCAGAGTCAGGCCCTGACCCACCTTTCAGTACTTTGGGGACACTCCAAGAACTCTGATTTCCTTCACAGGCCAACAATCTCAAAGTCACCAGGACATCAAGATGTGCCCTATTGAACTACTCATACTTTTTTTCCCCATGAGTTTTTTTCTGAACTAAACATAACTATTGAGCAGGAGCAGAGGGTCTCATTGTCTCTGGCTCTCAGAGAACTCTCCTTTTTCTCCAAGAGGAAGATGTTTGGAAAAGTGGGGGGTTGGAGTAGGTGGCCTTTCAGGTCCCTTTCAACCCAAACCACTCTGTTATTTCTCTCTTAAATTCCTCTCAGCTTCAACAGGTTAAACCCTGTGTAATAAATGGACTCACAGCATCAGATACTGTTAAATACCCACTGACCTCTCTTGCAAGGGAGTCACACATTCATGAGGCCCAGCTGTCCCATGGTCTCAGTCCTCTAAACACCTGAGAATCTCCTTCACTGAGGTACCTGTGGTGGACTGGCCCTGGCTGGATGCCAGGTGCCCACCAAAACCACTCTATCATTGCCCTCCTCCATTGGACAGAGGAAAGAAATATAATGAAAGGCTTGTGGGTCAAGATAAGTGGAGGCAGAGATCCCACCCCAATTACTGCAAACAGCCCCAGCAGCACCTCCTCCCCTTCTCCCCACTGACCTGGTGGTGCAGAGTTCTTGCTCTCACAGTCTCTCCTCTCCCCATATGCCATCACCCAGTACCTTTTTTCTCCTTCTTAAACACACTATCCCTTTGGCACTGTCCCCATTGCTGCTGGGCTTGGCCTTGGCCTGCAGTGGGTCCCTTCTGGAGCTGGTGGTGTTGGCTCTGTCAGACATGGGGGCAGCTTCCAGCAGCTTCTCACAGAAATCACCCTTGTAGTCCCACTACCAAACCCTTGCAGTGTAAACCCAGTACCTCAATCCTAAAGATTCAGAGTTCTGCACTGGGATGTCCCTTGGATGCAGAAGGGACACATCCCTACCCCAGGATGAAGTTTGGTTCGTATGGGGAGGCTGATACATTCAATTGTTTCTTAGCAGCTGCAGCTGGAGTTGTATTAATAGTCCCTGAAGTTAAAAGATGCTATGCAATGTGGTTTACATTGAACATGGAAGACAAGTTTGAGATAAATCCTCAGCTTGTGTGAATGCCCATGGTTCTCCTGACCCCACCTAAATGGCCTCCCTTCCTCCAGCTGAAGGTCTTCCTCATCACTTCAGGAAAGCTCAGGAGTTGGAGCTGCTGTCATTTACTCTCCAAAAGCCAGATTATCTGCTGAGGTAAATCACTCTTCCACCACAAGAATTTCTATCAGCACAAATCTGATTGACTTTAACTTATATCTCTCATGTGTTACCTACATTACTGAAAACTGAACCCTCAGAGTGTCCCATGGTGTTAGAGCTAAAGTACTAAAAAATCTGGGGTTTTAAACTTAGCCCAGTTCAATGCTCTGTATTTATTAGTCATCCCTGAACCCACCATCTTCAACTGGTTTACAGAGAGCAGTGAATTAAAGACGGTGATGATACGAACATGCTTCCTTCAGTCTGGTCCTTAAAATTCCCTACTCAATCCTCAGAAATCTTAGATGCAATATTATTTATGAGGTTCTGCAGTAAAAACACAGTCTGGGTGTAATAAATTACTAGCAGCAAGCTAATGTTTTAATTTTTTTTTCCACTCCCTCCTATGAACTCTCTCCTCTATGGCTTTGTTGGAGAGGACTGTCTGCAGGAGCTGTTCCCCTCCATCAGCCTCCTCTGCCTGCCAGCAGAAGATGCCAACAGCCTTGAAGACCTGAGTCACAGCCCCAGGGGAGCAGCTCTTGTATGAACATTACAAAAAGACTTCAGAGCAAGAGGGGTCATAAAGCAGCGAGGGAACAGGCAGGGGGGGAAGGAGGGGAGGTACTACCCCCACTCGGAAAAAGTTTCTCCTCTGTTGGCCCAATACGTAGAACCACGGAATCATAGAACAGTTTGGGCTGGAAAGGACATTAAAGACCATCTTGTTACTAGCCCAGGTTGCTCCAAGCCCCGTCCTACCAGGCCTTGGACACTTCCAGGGATCCAGGGGCAGCCACACCTTCTCTGGGCAACCTGTGCCAGGGCCTCCCCACCCTCACAGGGAGGAATTCCTTCCTGACATCTATTCTAAATCTAACCTCCTTCATCTTAAGGCCATTCCCCTTGTCCTATCTCTGAATCCAACATATAGACAAAATCTAGAGGTAATGAACACATCTGTGAGACAGGTTTGGTGGCCATGGCAAATGTAGCTGCTGGAGAAGCTGCGATTCTTGAAAGCAGCTCATACTATGATCAGTTTATGCAACAGGAACCAGCAAAGTGTCAGGATCCATATGTGCCAACACTTTCCCCCACTGTCACAAAGGAGTTAGGGTCTGCATAACTTTTCAACTCTTATGTTAATGTTAAAAATAGTTTGCATTCAATACAAACACGAAACTCTTGTTTGAGAGGCAACAAAGTTCAGGACCATAGGCAGTACTGCATTTAACACCACAGAAGCATCCACACTTCTCAGTAGAATTCTCCCTGAAATCTTAGCACAAGATGAGAACCAAAGCTGTTTGGTTCACTGTGACAATAGGAAGAACAATTCATCATGGTGAATGTTCAAAATTCAGGGGTACTGCCATCTCTGAACCAACTTTGATGCTCAATTTTCTGCCTTTCATAAACCACAAGTTTCATCTGTTCTTGGGCTGATTCATGATTTTCTTGCCTAAATAGAAAAGGTTTTCATGTTCATTTTTTATTATTTTAGTGTGGCTAGTATCCATGTGTATATAAACTATGAATCCAGGTAAGAAAACCAGGAACCTTTCCAAACACAGACATACTTCATATTTCATTTATTCCATGTGGTTATGAGGTGGTTTCAATGGAAACTGTATGGGAACTGAAAGCGGATCACATATTCTGCACCCAAGTAATTGAGAAAATGTAGGGCTGGAAAAGGACAAATCAGACATATGATGTTTACATGTTCTTGTAACATAACTTTGTCTAGAGACTATAGAGTTGCACAGTCAAGCTCTCCAGAAGTCAGCTTAAATTCATTAAGCCTGTTAATATTTTCCTGTGTATAAGATGCACTAGTAGCACAGATTTATTGCTGGGCAACCAACTCCTAAAATACCATCTCCTCTTCTCCCTAATGAGAGACTACCTGAGACACTCACAGTAACAAACTCATAACTGAATAATATGTAATTGGCATAACTTTTAACATTAAAAGAATTGGTTTCCATCACTTGAGTTATGCAGATGAACTGGTAGCAGAAGATACAAATGTACCTCAGGTCTGGCATGGGGCAACAGACATTGAAGCAGGAGAGCTTACACCTGAAAGCATCTGTCCTGGGAGAGCCTGTTTCTGTGTCAGCAGGGGACTGGCTTAAGGCTGGGCTGGTCCTGGCATGAGACTCAGGAGAGGAGAAGCAAACCCCCTATTCCACAGAATTTAATGAAAATGCTTTTTCCTCCAGAAAAAAAGGTACTTTTCTAGGTGGTCCCCTTCACAACCCTATTTGGTCAGTTAAAAGGTCAGGTCACCATTTGTTCTATGAGTATTTAGGGTTACAGTCACAGGGGACACCAAAAAGCTAAAGACTGGAGTTACACAACTCCTGCTTGCATGTAATTTGAAACAAAAAGGAAAAAAAAAAAAGAAGGGAAGAGACACCATTAGTGACAAGTGAGCAGTGAATGGAAGCTGCAGTTTGGCAGTGACCCAAGCTCTGCATCAGCACTGAAGAAGCAGCCTGAGAGTCTCCCAAGGACAAGTGAACCCTACATATAGGAAGGAAAGACAGAATGAGACCCTTTGGTTTCAACACAACTCCTCTGGTCCGTGTCAGGAAGAGCCCCAGCTCAGAGGCAAACAGTGCCAGCTGCCTTTCTCCAGGCATCTTGCCTAGAAATGCTTTGTGTCTGCCAAGTCACCTCCTTGGCATAATATATGCCTCCAAAGGAAGTCAACTGTCCACAGACACGTAGCTCTTCTTAGAAACACTTTTTTAAAAGAAGCCCCTGCCCCAACATTCTACATTTTCATGCACATCTCGGATTCCAGTATCCCATCTCTGTCAACACAGACAGCATCCAGGAGAAAATCTTTGCTGAAGTGGAATTGTTTTGCTCTCAGAGACCAAGAGCTTTTCTGGAAATTTCTCTTTTCTCTTTTCTTGACCAGGAATCACTACAAAGGCT
Organism: Neopelma chrysocephalum; assembly: GCF_003984885.1. Classification (NCBI taxonomy): domain Eukaryota; kingdom Metazoa; phylum Chordata; class Aves; order Passeriformes; family Pipridae; genus Neopelma; species Neopelma chrysocephalum. The sequence goes on from NW_020897965.1 coordinate 951,903, forward strand.
CTCCAAATATAAAATACCCTGAAAACCTCACTGCACAAGAGATAGCCACAGGAGATACCCAGCGTGAGCAGTGGCGAGTCACAGCTGCTGTACTCTTCCCTAACACAGCTCTCTCGTGCCCTGGTGGCTCAGTAGAGGGTGGAAATTAATTCAAACTATTTTTATTGGCCTGCTTGTTGCTATACAACACATCCTTCCATTAGAAAGAGGAACATTGTAGTTCCTCTTATCCCCTTCCAGAGACATTTTCAAAAAGGTGGAGGTTTAAATCCCACAAGTGAAAGCTACAGACATAAATTCCATATTTGTTTGTGTAAATCCACACATGGCCAACCTAACAGAATGCAAACCAAACCCCAATAATGGGACCCAGATTGAAATGGAAACCAGCTCTGCACAATGAGATACAGATTCTCGTGTCTGAGAAGTTTGCAGTCAACTACAATAAAAATCAAGCGCTGCAGCCCGGCCAGCCCCCAAACCTCCATAAATATCACTTTTCCCTTGTTTCATTGTTAGCAGAAGCAGCTTGGCAGTAGCATGGCACCACACTATTAGTAAACACACGTCACTATAAACACAGAACAGAGAGCATAATCACCATAAAGGAAAAAAGAGGAAGAAATGACACAACCCACCCACTCCTGAAAAAACAATTTCAGGAATACAAGGCAGTTGCAGCTGGAACTGTCACTATGGCACCCCACACCTGCCATCCTCTGCCACCCCTCCCTGAGGGGACACTACATGTGAAAAGGACCTGGTGGGTTTCTGTATTCTCTGGAAATGACTCTGGATCAAGAGACAATTAACTGCCAGACTGGCAGATACAACCAGGTTCACAGGAATCAGTCTGTGATCTTTCTGCCTTTTAACCACAAATAATAACAACACATGTTATGAGAATTAAAATGAGATAGTGCTTCTGTGGGATCCACCCACGTGGGGGACAAGAAACTCTTGGCTACCCGAGAATCTGAGGGGGCCTAATGGTTCCTGTAAAGCAGTATTTCAGTTCAGCACTCCAGCGAACTCCCCAAGGCTTATAAAGGCCAAACCCATGCACTCCTGAGGCTGGGAGAGGAACAGAAGCAGCCAGAGGCAGCGGCACTGTCACCACAGCTGCACCCACCTCATCCCTCTCCATCATGATCACCTCCTTTCTCTCCACGAGTGGGGAGCCACGGGAAGCCTCAAGTACAAACGTGTCTGAGGGAACAACCCAGAGCCCACCATTCCATCTGTGATCCTGGACCCATGGCTGGCTTCAACATGGGCAGCAGCTGCTCTGGGCTTTGGCAACACTATGTGAAAGGAGAACTTCCAAACCTTGGTTTGACTTATTTTAGGAAGGACTGCAGGTAAGACCACAAAAAAACCATAAGTATAGATCAGAAAGTACAAGGAAACAACAAGGAAACTACAGGCTGTTGCACAGTGCATTGATAAATATTCTTAGAATTTTTGTAAGCACTAAAGAAAAGCCATTTTCTGCAGTCAGAGAGGGTGTGAGACTGCAGTGTCCTCCAGAGACAAGCAGAGAAGATCCTACAGTATGGAAGGATCAAAGTGCAGTCAAGTAGATGCCAGGCAGTCTCTCTGGCATGGAGATGTTCTGCAGAGAGGAACTGTGTGATTTTTGGCAACTGTAAATATGGAGACCTAGAGTGAGAATACAGAGTGAGCAAGGATCAAGTCCAATGGTAGATCAAGAAGGGTGATGATGCACCTCTAAGTTTCAGCCAGAAAGTGACCTTTAAAGATATGAGACTGTACAAGTAGAAGCTGGAAGTGACTAGATGAAAAGGAACTCAAAACATATAAGGAGCCTTCAATATAAATAGCCAGGGAAAACTGAGGAGTTAAGAGGGAAAAAAGAGAAGACAGAGTAATCTCTACTTTTGTCCAAAGAAATAAAGCTGTATCATGGAGGTAAAAGGAAGGCTTAGAAGAGGACAACAAAGTGGAGTTCCAATTTCTGAGTCAGAAAAGAAGCAGAAGAGACTTTAAAGGGGGAGAAGGAAAGATACCCCAAAGGGAGGAAGAGATCATCCTGTAATTTTTCAGCCATCTTTGAATTTATCAGCAAGGTCATGAATAAGAACACGTAGATGTGACACTGAGGGACATGGTTTAGTGGTGGATTAATGGTTGGACTCAATGATCTTAAAAGTCTTCTCCAACTTAAATGATTCTGTGATTCTAATAAGAGGAGGGCAAAAGCAGCAAGTCAGAAATTCCTGAGAGGCATCTGGGATGATGCAGATGGAAGCAGTGGAAAGACATGTTTTTTGGGGAAAAACTCCAGTGACTTTCAGTATAACAATTAGTATTTTTCTTGAGAAATAAAAATCAGTTCTAACTTTTATATAGGTGTTAAAATAACTTGCTCTCATTTGGCACCTGGCAAGCAAGCAAAACGGGTGTGCTTTATATAGCAAGACAGAGCCAAATGGAGCAGAACAGAAAGAAGAGTGTGTGGTTTGTATTTTTTGTGTTGTTCAGAAAAGGTTATTCTTGCCTACATGTTTCAAAGTCCTTTTGGATCTGTTTTAAATAGATAGCCTGGCACAAAAGTGAGTGAATGCCTTCATTTCTATGGAAAGAGAGAGGAAAATATGTCTGAGAATCCTCTCCACTCTCTGCTTGGGAGGAAAAGTTATTCCACAATTTGTTAAAGTTCGCAATATTGGATGCAGATGAGTGAAAATTTCTCAGCAATTTTAACAACATCCCTACAAAATCTGGGAAAAGGGTTCTAAGTGGTAGCTCACAAGAGAAATTGCTGGAGGCAGCTCCCAAATCCTTCATCTGCAGTTCAAAAAGGATGTCACTACTGGCACACTCCAGACCACTGCTACCTCCTACCTCTGTCCTGCTGCTGGACCACGCTGGCAGCAGCAATTCCCTCTGGAATGTCCACTCAGTGGAAGGAACATCTGGTATGTCCATATGAGGCTGGACAAGACGTGCATTTGTTGGACATCCTGCAGCAGCAGAGGTTGACACTAAGCCTTTAAGTGGTCACACGTAGACTTTGAATTTAGCAGTCTATTAAGATGAAGGGGGGAAATTCACACCTCTTGGTGCTGTTGTTTTGCTTGGTCTCCAGACTCAAGGGAGACAGCAATGGGTTGATTACATTAAGAAGCCTCCAGTAGTGCTGGTATCCAAAGGAACTTTAAAAAAAATAAATTAAAACCTGGAAAACGGAACAACATCTGCAGAAAAATGCTAAATGTCCAGGATCCATAACTTTTCCAGCATGGCAAACATGGGTGTCCTTGAAAAGAAGGACTAAATAAGGTACACAGTTGTTCAGTGCATGATTTGAAGTTGATATAACTCACTAATAAACTGGCTGTCACAGTGTCTTACTGAGTGGGCTGGAGTAATAAAGGCAGATGGCAACAGATTAGCAAACGGGTTTTACTACTTAGCAAATGGTATAAACTCTCTGCCCAGCTCAAGAAAACACATCAGTTTTCCAATTTCACATCATTTTCCACTCTCATTCCCTTTGCTGACAAAAGCATCATATTGTCAGGTCAATACTGACTCTGAATTTTGATAAAAAATCTGAGTCAAACTTAGAGAAACTGAATGGAAATACAGCTTATAGAAAGTGATGAATCACAGGAATTGAGCCTCAATTTGGTGTTTATTGATCTATTTATAGTTATCTGAATCTTAGATCAACAGTACAATAGGACATTATTTAGTATTAATTCTGGATTCAAAAAATCTGATTTTTTCCCCACAATTTTGCCTGGATTTATCTATAACTGTTTTGAATTGATTCTCAGAAGAATTCAAGTGATGGTGTGAACAGGGAACAAATTCAGATGAGGTTCCTTGTCTCTGAGAAGAGCTGGCAGACAACACACACATGCAGCTGGCCCATGAAACACTTAGGGAGTAGGCCAGAGGAACAAGTATGAAAATATTGGGGCAATTAAACATAAAGAAAACAGACTCATAATTTAAAAAGAGAGTGTTGGTGAGTCACCCAGAATAATATACTCAAGGTACCACCAGTGGCAGGCAGCATGTGAAGAGAGTTTGACAGTCTCAACTTAGATAAAGAGTTAAGCTGAACCAGTCTGCCTTAAATAAAATTAGGTCAACATATGCATTTCCACAATAATTTGTGGATTTAGATATAATTTTTGTATTCATTTCCCATTTAAGAGAAAAAAAATTAGCATTCATATTGAACACCTTTGCCTACACTAAAGATCCTTTCCTATTATTTTCATATTATTCTGGTTAGCAAAAATAACATCAAGAACAGGAAAAATTATTTCTGGACCATGAACATTCTGCCCTTTTTCAGTGAAGCCCAGATTTCCCAAACACAGCCTCTTACCAGTGATGCCCCAGGAGATGCCCCAGCACGTGGGAATTCTGAGACTGGCATGGGCAAGTCTCAGCAATTTTCACTGCAGTGAAGGTGCCTAAAGCCTTGGGACAGCACTGCCAAGAAAAAGGTTTTTACGTAGAAGACAACGGTGTTATTTCATTTATATGGGTGATGCTGTGTTAAGCTGAGCTTAGGACAAACTAAAAACCCCTTCTACCTTGCCTCTTCCCCACCTTCAATACATGAATGACATAAGGATTATGGAGACTTTACTTATTCTTTGACATCAATTAATTATTTACTTTCTCTATTAAGAGATTAAGATATGAATAGAAAACTATATTTCTTTCAAGAAAAAAAATTAAATAGAGAAAGAAGATGTTTGTGAGCATGGGGTTGGGAGCAGCCTGGCAGAGCAGACAGGGTCTCTAATGCCTTAATGGAGATAAGCAGATGAAAAGGGCTGCTGTGGATTGCCACTGCCTCGCACTTAAGTGGTGGGTTTGTAAAATAATTCCTTCTGATTCATTTTCTGGTTACGTTATGGTTCTTCAGTCAATTATGTTACCGCATAGGGTTTGGGAGCAGATTCCTGAGTAAACAGCCAACAGCAGACAAATTAGTTGAGAAACCCAAGCACTGCTCTTTATCATGTGAGTTTTGATGAGTATTGTGGCTGATCCCAGACAATTGCTCGGCTTTCCACCCGTGTGTCCTGCCCTTACAAATGGTTTGTGTGCACAGAACCCCAAAAGGATTTCATGGCAACTATTCCCAACACGTTCACAGCTGCAGAACCCCCCCAGAAATAAATCACAGAGTCACAGAATATGCTGAGCTGTAAGGCACCCCCAAGGATCATCCAGTCCAACTCCTGGCCCTGCACAGGTCCAGCCCCAAGAGTCACACCCTGTGCCCCAGAGGATCAGCCAAACCCTCCTGGAGCTCTGGCAGCCTTGGGGCTGTGCCCACTGCCCTGGAGAGCCTGGGCAGTGCCCAACCAGCCTGTGGGGGAAGAACCTTTGGCTGAGATCCAACCTGAGCCTGCCCTGACACAGCTCCAGCCATTCCCTGGCTGCTGTCCCTGGTCCCCCCAGAGCAGAGCTCAGTGACTTTTTTTCTGCTCTGAAAATCGTGGAATGAGGGAGAAGAGAAAAAATGCAACCATCAGCTTGTTCAAAGATGTGCTTTGGTGCTGGAGCAGCCAAGTGAGCTTCTCTTTGGGGGAAAAGCCAGTGAGACCTCACAGGACTTGGAACAAGTGTCTCGCTGGCTTTGCCCTCAAAGAGCCCTCATGTCCATACTGCCAAAGCTCCTTGCTTGGCTCTCTGGGAAGGAGCTTTTTCAGAAAGAGAAATGATCTCATCACTGTAACTCACTTTGTTTGAAGAATTTTCTCTCTGCTCTAATCAGGATGTTTAACCTGTGCAGTCTTGCCCCTTGCAGGCTTTGTAGCATGAACAAGCCAGGACTAGGGATAAGGCAAGGAATGCAGACTAAGGGAGGGATCTCAGCTGATTTTCTTTATTCCCAGGACTGCCGAGAGAGAGAGGGAGCCTGGGCACCTGGAGCCGTGCCAACCCATTGCCTCCAAGGCTTGAGCATCCACATCCTTTTGGGGCTCAGGCACCTCCATCCCCTGCAGTGCACCCCACTGCCCTATCTGGTTATGGGGGCTTTGTGGGACAAGGAACTTGCCTGCACAGATCCTGCCAGGAAAGAAATAAAAGCAAGCACAAGGCAGCTCATCCAGAGCTCCCACGTAAGGTGTTAGCAGTAATTCCAGATCAAAGCTTTGGGGCTTACACTGAAGTATTCCATTTTACAGCTGATAAAAGGAGAAGTATAGGTGAGCATGGATTTGTGTATGAAAAAAAGAAACTGTACAAGGCAGTTTTGCTCCATATTATTCCTTATTATTAAGTCTACTTACTAATAAAGGTCCACCTGGGACCTTCTGCTTCTTGCAAAGCCTTAGTAGAGCTGCAAAGCCCACGGTTTAGCTCAGGAGACATTCTCTGTAATTAGAGCTCTAAGTTGAAGCCAGCCAAACTGGCATGCCCAAAATATATTTCCATGGTTCCCGAGGGATTTACACAGGGCACTGTATGGACATCCCCCTGGCACAGGGGCACCTTGCCCTGGGCAGCACTTGGCCTCTCCACATACCAGGTCTGGTGGCTATTATTTCATCTTGGGCTCCCTGGGGAACTACCTCACCACCACGTTGTAATCTACTCTGAATTTCTGAGATAATTTTTTGGGGGGTACATTTTTCTTATTCTTCTGGGAGTTAACATCTCATCCTTATTAAGAAAATAATTTAGCATCTCATTCAGCAGATTTTATTTATGACTTTTATTATGAGGCAGAGAAGTGCTGGTGCACGCTTCTAGCTTAAACCCTGGGCTTAGTTTCATTATTATTCAAGAAGTTGCTGCCCTTTGGTGGGTCGTAATGACATGAAAGCAGCCCCGGTTCCTGCAGGCAGCAGGCACAGCCTGGCCGTGGGCAGCACGTGCTGGCTGCCTGCCCAAAACACGACGGCTGCGTGGACACGGGCAGATGCTCCTTCATCAGAAGGGGTTGCTGCACAAAGCTCTGCTCCCTCATTTCCTGAGGACTGCAGAATTGGTTTCACAAACAGCTTCCACAGATTTTGGCCCAACAGTTTCTTTGGTGGGATACAGTTTTGAGTTCCACAATATCAGAAAGGTCTAAAGCTGTTGGAAAGTGTCCAAAGGAGGGACACGAGGATGGTGAAGGGCCTTGAGGGGTCACACAAGGAGCAGCTGAGGGCACCTTGGAGGAGGCTGAGGTCAGACCTCCCTGGGGTCTGCAGCTCCTCCCGAGGGGCAGCTCCATCTCTGCTCTGCTGATCAGGACCAGAGGAAACACCTGGAGCTGTGTCAGGGGAGGTTTAGGTTGGCTATTAGGGAAAGGTTCTTCCCCCAGAGGCTGGTTGGGCACTGACCAGGCTCCCCAGGGCAATGGGCACAGCACCAAGGCTGCCAGAGCTCAGGGAACATTTGGACAATGCTCTCAGGGATAGGGTGGGATTGTTGGGGCTCTTTTTCTAAACATGCAACCTGAACTTCCCCTGGCACAACTTCAGGCCATTCCCTGGCTGCTGTCCCTGGTCCCCCCAGAGCAGAGCTCAGTCCCTGCCCCTCCTCTGCCCCTGCCCAGGCATTGGAACTGCAGGGAGGTCTCCCCTCAGTCTCCTCTGCTCCAGCTGAACACACCAAGTGCCCTCAGTGTCCTCACACGGCTTCAAATCAAGGCCCTTCCCCATCTCCCTGTCCCTCCTTTGGACACTCTCTAATGGCTCAATCCCTTCCTTCCATTGTGTCCCCCCAAACTGCCCCAATATTGAGGTGAGGCCGCCCCAGGGCAGAGCAGAGCGGGACAATCCCCTCCCTGATGCCCCAGGACAGGGATGTCCCTCCTGGCTGCCAGGGCACTGCTGACTCAGGGACAACTGGCACCACCAGGACCCCCAGGGCCCTTTCCCAGCACTGCTTTCCAGCCTCTCTTTCCACAGTCTGTCTGTACATCCGGGGTTGCCCCATCCCAGGCAGAATCCAGCACTTCCCCATGTTGAACTTCCCATGATCGGTGATTCCCAGCCCTCGAATCTGACCAGGTCCCTCTGCAAGGCCTTCCTGCAAGGCCTCCCTGCCTTCAAAGGACTCAACAGCTCCTCCCAGTCTTGTGTCATCTGCAGACTTGCTCAGTGTCCCTTCCAGACCTGCATCCAACTCATTGATGAAGATGTTGAAGAGCACAGGGCCGAAGATGGAGCCCTGTAGAACCCCACTAGTGACAGGTCACTAATTGCCTTGGAAAAAGAAAATTACAAAAAAACCCACAAAATTGCCTCCTTTCTTAACAAAAGAAATGCTTCTTCTGTGGAGCTGACCTCTCCTCCCTCCACCCAGGAGTCCAAGCTCTCCATCAGGTACCCAGGGCCTGTGGGATGAGAAGAAGGCAGTGGCTCTGAGGAGCTGCTCTGCCCCGCTGCACAAGCTGTGCCCACAGGGAAACAAAACAGAGGGACAGACACCACATTTCTAGGAAAATTTCTGCAACAGTTGGAGTAAAGACTGCAGAGTGTGTATTGATTCCAAAATAATATGCCTATGCCTCTGGTGGGGGCCATTCATTCAAAGGCCTTCGGGAGGGTCACTGTGCTCCTGTCAGGCACTACTGGAGTGTATAAAATAGACCCAAAGTGAAGATGCCTAAGAACGAGGGAGGAAGCCTATGATGTAAGCACCTTATTATAAGTTAGCAGATGACACAGGCCACAGGTTAGTGTTTACAGAATCACAGAATCAATTAGGATGGAAAAGACCTCTGAGACTGAGTCCAACCTGTGAATGATCCCCACCTTGTCACCCAGCCCCGAGCACTGACTGCCATGTCCAGTCTTTACTTAAAGACCTCCACAGTTGGGGACTCCAGCAACTTCCTGGGCAGCCCCTTCCAATATCTGGTCACCACACAGTCTGAGTGATCTTCTTTCTTACTTCAACTGTATTCTATCTTTGACAAATTGCATAGATTGATAAATCTTCCACATAAATACTTTCATGCTTTGAAGGGGGGTGAAGAAATATAGAGATATCTGTATTCATGTAAATTATTATCACTTCCCCCACACCCTTGCAGTAATAACTCAAAGTAACATCCCAGAAAAGCCAAGAATCTGTTTTTGTCATTTGCTCCAACAAGGGAGGGGTCATTGGGATAAAAAAGTTGGAAATCTCCATGAGGCTGAGAGTTACAGAATAGCTCATGGCACAGAAACCTGCTCCAAAGATACTCCTGTTTATACACACTGTGCTGTGGCCAGCTGTACATCTGAGCCGCTGTATCTGCCCAGTATGATTCTCCACAGAGGTCCTGGTTGGCACCAACCCAGGCACAGACCATCCCACAGCATCTTTTCCCTCATTTACATGTGTTTTGCATTAACCCAGACAAAGCATACACACAGATCTGATCTCCAGGCATTGCCCCTGGTAGTAAACAGTGATTGTAGCCTCAGTACCACCTCCTGCTCAGATGTCATGTTCAGTACCCATGGAGCCAGATCCTCTGATGATGGGATGCACTTTCAGATCACAGAAACACAGAATGTGCTGAGCTGGAAGGGACCCACAAGGATCATCCAGTCCAACCCTCAGCCCTGCACAGGCCCATCCCCAAGAGTCACCCCCTGTGCCCCAGAGGATCAGCCAAACCCTCCTGGAGCTCTGGCAGCCTTGGGGCTGTGCCCACTGCCCTGGGGAGCCTGGGCAGTGCCCAACCAGCCTCTGGGGGAAGAACCTTTTGCTGAGATCCAACCTGAGCCTGCCCTGGCACAGCTCCAGCCATTCCCTGGCTGCTGTCCCTGGTCCCCCCAGAGCAGAGCTCAGTCCCTGCCCCTCCTCTGCCCCTGCCCAGGCATTGGAACTGCAGGGAGGTCTCCCCTCAGTCTCCTCTGCTCCAGCTGAACACACCAAGTGCCCTCAGTGTCCTCTCATAGCTTCAAATCAAGGCCCTTCCCCATCTCTGTGTCCCTCCTTTGCACACTCTCCAATGGTTTCAGATTATTCTTATGTTGTGGTGCCCCAAAATCCCAAAATCTTAGAGGTGAGGTTGTCCAATTCTGTGTAAACCTTGTGCCCCTTCACAGCCACTTGTGCTCAGCCAAGACAGAGAGACCAGCTCGGGACCCTCAGTGTGTTGTCCTGAAGGACTCCCACGCTGCAGCCATGTGGCATCACCATATCCTGCAGCAGTTCTTGAAGAGGGTTTGCATAAACCCAGGGAGCAGACTCCAAGATTTAAAGCTTAAAAGAAAGAAGAAAGGGAGTTACATTCCAAATGCAATTAAGAAAAACTCAAAAAACCAAAAAAACCCGTCTTTCGGGAATGCTGGAGAAATAAAAAGTAAAATAAGAAGGCCTAGAATTGTTACTAAAAACTTGGTGTGACTTTAGCTCCCTCACAATTTTCCACTTTCATCACAGAATGTATTTTGTGGATGCTTTCCTGGACTGAATGGGAGGAAAGGGTCAATGCCAAGTGTCTGTCCCGCAGTAAAGGGTGAGCACCTACCACAGCCAAATCCTCATGCTGGAAAGCAGTGCCAGGAAAGGGCCCTGGGGGTCCTGGTGGTGCCAGTTGTCCCTGAGTCAGCAGTGCCCTGGCAGCCAGGAGGGACATCCCTGTCCTGGGGCATCAGGGAGGGGATTGTCCCGCTCTGCTCTGCCCTGGGGCGGCCTCACCTCAATATTGGGGCAGTTTGGGGGGACACAATGGAAGGAAGAGATTGAGCCATTAGAGAGTGTCCAAAGGAGGGACACGGAGATGGGGAAGGGCCTTGATTTGAAGCCGTGTGAGGACACTGAGGGCACTTGGTGTGTTCAGCTGGAGCAGAGGAGACTGAGGGGAGACCTCCCTGCAGTTCCAACTGCCTGGGCAGGGGCAGAGGAGGGGCAGGGCCTGGATCTCCAGGATCCTCTGCAGAATCACACAGGCACCAAAACCAGAGGACGATGCAGGAAGAGGAAGGTAATAAATACACACATGGTTATGTCTGTCTGCTGTGTATCAGACTCCTGAAAACATTACACACACACTGTGCATGTGGCCAACACAGAGGTGAGGGAAGAGTGTTGGAAGAGCTCAAGGGGGAGACAAACTTTTTTTTAAAAAAATGTAATTGTAGGAACACAAATGTTTGTGGAAGACCACAACCTGGTCACCCAAACAAAGAGGAGGTTGGCTATGCCAATTCGTTTAGACTGCTGTGGAAAGCTTAAGTATGATTCCAATGTACTTTGTAAATCTTTCCTTGGTGTAAAGGTAGATTTCACATAAATAAATAATCAAAGAACACCGATGAAGGATACTCTGCTAATCTCAAAATTCTCAAGACTGGCATCGCCAGAGCTATGCCCTTTACAAGCACAGGAACTGGCTTAGCATCGATAAACTCAGATATTTATGGGGGATATGCAGGAAAAATAACCAACTCCAAATCATTGTAGAGACTAAAATCCTGAACAGAATTTGGAAAAAGTCACCTATACTCTTTCCAGCTTCTTCAACAAGTTACCTGCATCTTTGAATCTTCTCATACATGAGGCTACTCTGGCTTCCATAAAATACCAGGTTAATCTAGTTATTTTGTTTAGAATAGAACCCCTCCACTCAAAATTTATAGGATTGGACTAGTTAGAAATGAAAACTTGTTTATCATAAAACATTGTCATGAGTCTGACAGTGTATTTCTGGTAGTTCATGGCTTGACATAGTCCTCTAGGAGTAAAGGTAGTAGGTAGACTAAGACTGACATTAGGTAGGGACTCCTTTGTCTTTGTTCTGTCCATGTCCTGGTTTTCTTCATGGTTTTGAGCCCATCACATCAAATTCCCTAACTTCTTTCAGACAAGGAAATTCTAGGCAGCATTTTTCTTAAATAAATATTTTTCTTTCTTTGTAGAGTCGATATTCCCTTCTCAGCTTGAGATTTTGTGACTTGCCTGTATCAGCCCTTTTATGAAGCCAAAGCATTTCATCCCCTGAAGGTTTTATCTGAATCCTCAAACAACGTTTCAGCAATGACAGAAAGGACAGAATTGCAGAGTGCCTCTGTCATTACTAGTCTGGCCGTGACACTCAAAGACCATTAACCAGCCCAGCCTTGTGCCTAGAAATATAATCTAACCACCTGGAATAATTTGGCATCCTTAACTAAGCTTTTCTTCCCGAAAACATTCAGTGCAGAGCTCGCCCTCATGAAAGGAATGTACCTGACAGAGAGAGACACTTCCAGCTGCAGAAGGGAAAGGACAGGTTAGAGCAAGATAATCCAAACATCACTAAAATATTGCAGTCACGGAGCTCAGCAGCTGTTCTCAGCAGCATTTCAGTGTACAAATGGAGGGCAAAAATGATGGGTTTTACCTCTTGTACCCACCCAGACACTTGGACAACTTCTCTTGTTTTCACAAGGGACCACTTAAAGGCAAGAGGGGACAGGAGAGGGATGTGCTGCAATCATCAGATACGAGTGAGCCACTTCAATGGCTATTGGCTTCTGAGCCAATAGATCAGTGTTATCCATATGCACAGAGTTTATTTTCCTATGGCCCACACTCTTCTGGCCGATGCCGAGGATAGGCAGGGAGAGATGAGGCCAGGGATTCGTTGGCTTAAATGCACAAATGAAAGATGCTTTCAGTCAGCTGCAGCCTGGGTGCCAGGTTTTATTTTTTCAGTGCTCTCACTCTGGGGTGGAGAGGGTTGGCCCTCTCCTTCCCCATGCTTCCTTTGCTCTCGCACAATCTTTGTGGATCTGCAGAAAAGAATTTTCCCATAAATAAACAAAATATTGAGTTACACACCATGTGAGTGACGACAGAAGAGAGCCCCAAGTCATCTTCTTAATTTCTATGCACAATACAATGTGCCAACTCTCAGATAAAAGATGCATGAAAGAAAATGACATTGCTTCCAAGTCCACATAGTTTTGAACTAAAATCACCAAGTCGTCATTTTCCACGTGCTCATGTGCACATTGGGGCACAGGGTTCAGCCTGCCCACCTCCTCCAGCACACAGGGAGCCTCATGGTGCCTTCCCCTCTCCTGCCACACCCCTGTGCTGCTCTGAGGTTTCACCGTGTTCACCACTCCACCGATCTCTCAATTTTAACTCTTGCAGGTCAGCAGGTGACTTTTTTCCAAGGGTCAGAAAACTAAGTGCTAACTTGAGACCTGGTGCAAGGCAACACCCACATCCTGCTGAAATCGCAGCTGCAGCTTTTCTTCCCTTGTTGGAAATCAGGACTTGGCTCCAGAAACTTTAGTTGGAGTTAAATTGCTGCAAAGGTCTTTGTAAAGCCCTTTTGCACAGAGATGGTTTCGTCAGATTCTACTGGGCAATTTACATTTAGGCTACTTTTAAAAAATAATTTGATAGCAGAAACATTTTGCTGAATAATTTTAAGGCTCACTATAGACATTATTCATGAGAAAACGATTCAAAATATTCAAGACAGAAATATAACACGCCCCTGGTGTATTTGGTTGTCTACACAGGCCTTGCTGCTTTGCTTTGGGCTCTGATGGGGACTCTCACACAATTTAGCTGGAAGGAACCATCCTAAAAGTCAACTTTTCGTTTGTGGTGGGAGGGGCTGGGATAATACTTTGTACCCCACTACACAAATGCCTTGAGCACAGGGCAATACACAGTAACAATGTCACTGCACTGGAACGTCAGCCAAAAGTCCGGGATAAATCCAGGCTGAGAGGGAAAATGAATACCTGGGAAATTAAATAATTTTCCAGAGATCTCAGGCAGCCTTTGGAGAGGCAAAGGACTGAATCTCTGCACCCTCAGGTCCAGTGCAGCATTTAAAAACCATGGCCTGCTTTCTGCTTAATTATACCTCCCTGTGTTATACCTCAAATCACAAAGCATTTTGTAAAAGCTTTATAAAGGCTGCTCTGATTAGGAAACTTTCTGAAATATCAGGCACAGTTCTGCTCTCTCTTCTCTTGAAGAGGCCCCCCTGCCAAGCCCTCAGTCCCTCTCCTGAGCAGGCAGGTGGGAAGGTTGTGCTGCAGTTCTGCTCTGCACATTCCCCCTCCAGCACAAGTGTGGCTCTACCAGGGAGGGAAAACCACACACACAGGGCCAAGATCTCAGACTAGTTTGGATTGGAAGGGACCTTAAAACTCCTCCAGTTCCCCCCCTGCCATGGGCAGGGACACCTTCCACTACCCCAGGTTGCTCCAAACCCTGTCCAACCTGGCCTTGGACACTTCCAGGGATCCAGGGGCAGCCACAGCTTCTCTGGGCAACCTGTGCCAGGGCCTCACCACCCTCACAGCCAAGAATTTATTCTCAATATCCCATCTAACCCTGCCCTCTGGCAGTTTGAAGCTATTCCCTCTTGTCCTGTGACTCCATGCCCTTCTCCAAAGTCCCTCTCCAGCTCTCCCGGAGTCCCTTGAGGCATTAGAACTCAATTTTCCAATTTCTTTATGAAAGGTTTGTTTGTATGTATATATAAATATATGTGTATTCTGCCCTGTTGAATTTTAGCTGTGGCCTAATTCAGTCCCACAATATTCAGTTGCAACTGTGGATGAGCTGTTCATGTTTGTGACAACAAAAAGCAAAACTATGTTATCCCACAGCAGTGTAGGGAGGTCTGGGACAATAGCCCTCAGCCAGAGGTTTGAAGATGCAATCTGTATTCATACTACTCACTTTTAACTATCCAAAATGTGCAGGCTGCATAGTACAGAATTCATTTTCCTGTAGCTGCATACATATTAATTTATATCCTTGGAAAAAAAAAACCAAAAAAACCCAAACCCAAGCCATAAGGTGAAATAAAAACCCTAATAAAGATTAATAGACAAATACACATATAGTTGCGAATGAACTCATTCTTCTACTTCAAATATTCTTACCAAAGTGCTCTCAGACGTAAAGATTTTATTCATACTATTTAATCTTTTGTCAGTGCAAAAATGTCAAAAAGCAGTGGCTATAGGTAGTCACAAAAGATCTTTCCTGACAGCAGAAATTTTTAGATTGTGTCCATAGTGTAGGGACAAAGAGAAAGATGAAAAAGTGAGGGAAAGAAAAGCTTTTGCGCAGAATATAAACTGCAGGGTTACAGCAAAGTCTGTAAGGAATGGGCCATTTGGTTACATTGAAGCTGGAACAGTTGCACGTTTATAATTTTTTCATAGAATCACGGAATATCCTGACCTGGAAGGGACCCACAAGGATCATCCAGTCCAAACCCTGGCCCTGCACAGGCCCAGCCCCAAGAGTCACCCCCTGTGCCCCAGAGGATCAGCCAAACCCTCCTGGAGCTCTGGCAGCCTTGGGGCTGTGCCCACTGCCCTGGGGAGCCTGGGCAGTGCCCAACCAGCCTCTGGGGGAAGAACCTTTTGCTGAGATCCAACCTGAGCCTGCCCTGACACAGCTCCAGCTGTTCCCTCGGGTCCTGCCCCTCATGAGGAAGCTGCAGACTTACAGCAACACAATGTGCTTAAACGAGTCCTCTGGAGCACTGAATAAAGGTATTTTGTTCCCATTAAAGCCTTGTGCTGCATGTCTCTGTCTCCCCTCACATTGCAGGGAGAGACAAATCTCCTGATCAGACTCCAGTGTCCTAATGAGCCAGCTCAGCCTTGCTGGTCCCGGCAGCCACCCAATGCTTGCTGACCTCTGTGAGGTCACTGTGGGGGAAATCACAGGGGTTTGATATGAAACATGGCCCCCGAGCCCTGAAGTGATGAGGAAATTGCTGTTAGCAATGTTAGGACCAAGTCTCTGTTGGGTTGAGGCTCTGATCTGTAGGTGGCCTGCACAGCCAGTCTGCTCGTGGGCAGGGCCGGCTCTCCCTGCTGAAACAGAGCCACAGCTTTGGTGAAGGGTAAGGACCTGCTGTCTGCCTGAGCTACCCGCCTTCCCAGAGGGCTTGTGTTGCTCTGAGCTTTTTGTTGGGTAACAGTTATGTGTGTCACACGTGTGTAGTTGTCTTCCATTTGAGAGCTCCTGGAGAGCGAGGGGTTCACATCAGGCCTCGACAGGAATGCATTTTCTGCAGAATCACAGAATCACAGAATGGTTTGTGTTGGAAAGAACTTTGAAGCTCATCTTGGTCCACCTCCCTGCCATGGGCAGGGACACCTTCCACTGGCCCAGGTTGCTCCAAGCCCTGTCCAACCTGGCCTTGGACACTTCCAGGGATCCAGGGGCAGCCACAGCTTCTCTGGGAAACCTGGGCCAGGGCCTCCCCACCCTCACAGGGAAGAATTTCTTCCATGTATCTCATCTAAATCTCATCTCTTTTAGTTTGAAGCTGTTTCCCTTTTTCCTGTCACTATCTGTAATGGTAGAGAAGCAGCTTAATTTTCTGTATAACTTCTATTTTATTTGTTTGGAATGTAATTTTACCTTGACAAATGAGATCTCTTCCTTTTCTTACTGTGACTCAGGCTGCAGTTCCTTTCCCCGTGACTTGCAGGAGCATCATCACCTGCTGCCTTTTCCTCCCCAAAATTTCCCCTGGAAAGGCACCTTGCTGATGCACTCTTGGTATCCATTTGTTCTTCACAATGCATCAGAAGCTAAACGTACTTTTATTTTTTTCCTATCCCCTATTTCAGTTTTTTATGTCTCCTTTCAATTTTGTTAAGGAGAGGAAAAGATAATTCTGGCATTGACTTAATTGAAACAGGAAACTGAAGCCTATTGATTTAATAGATGAAGTTAACTCCCTGCCCCTTCTTTTCTAACATGAAAATTGTCACTAATACTTTGCTATATTCTTATAAAATTTAATTTATGAAATATCATTGAAATTTGAAAAAGCAGTGACTGAAACTCAGTAAGAAGTAGAAGTTTATGGCCCCTAACAAGAACAAACAGGACCAGAAAATCCTTCATGTTCTCCCAGCTAACCATAGAAACAGCCATTTTTTTTCTTTTAAATAATCTCAAGGAAAAGTTAGTGAAACATAAATTAGACCGACTGCCACTGATTTATTTTTCTGAATAAAAAGGACATTCACTAGCAGGTCATTTGTTTTTGTTTTCTTTCAGAGAGTAAATGGAAACATATTCTTACCTCACTTTTCTCACAAGTACAGTAGATTTCCTAAGCTTGTGTCAAGGTTTTATTGCCAGGAAAAAGTGGTTGAATATTCAGCATTTGTAATGAGGGCATCATCAGACACAGAATGCAGCTGCCAAGGCTGGGACATTCATTTTCTGGGCATTGGCTGATTGGGTTCTGATCGTTAGTGCCACTTTGCTGGACAGTTAATTCTGAACCTATAATGTTCCTTTGCAGGTAATTTTTGGAGAAGATGTATTTTTGAATAAGAAAGTGCCAGGACCTGATGAAGAGGCTTAGAAGCCGTGTCAGTGTGGGAGAGAACAGGGAGTTTTACTTGCACACAAGCACAGAATGGAGTCAACTGTACCAGATGGGCCTGTGGGTCTGCTGAGCCTGGGGTCTGCTCTGTGGTAGGATCAGCTCCTTCAAAGGAAATACATGTCAGAAGGTTTTTCTGAGTACTAACAGGAGCACTGAGCATTCATCCCTCTGACAAATTACAAAGTCAGTATGATCAAGTGGATTACAAATAGGACTGGAAACTCCTGAGTTCCTGTTCTGGCTCCGTCCTTGATTATCTTCTGTGACCTTAAGCAAATAATTTGAACTTCTCTGAGCCAGATTCATTGCTCCTGTAATTCCATTTGATATAGTAAATGAGGAAGTGTATGGCCCCATATATCTTAATTTTCCTATCTGTAAACGTGGATGAATGCTTTCGGTATGTAATTATTACCCACAGGTTCTGAGATGTTTCAAATCTTTACAGCTCTTTGATGTCAGAAAACTTATTTGTTGATACATGGAGTATCTGTGTGGTAAGAAGTTTTAGAAAAGTTTTAAGCTTTCATCCAAGAGTGGGTGGAAAAACATTGTATGTATATTATATATGTTTAATCTTGTTTTCAGCTTTCTTTTAAGTGTAAGAATTTGCCTATCATTTTTTGCCCAATAGTTATCTATGTTCTGCTGAAAGACCTAATAACTTCTAGAAATTTGTCTGCCTTCTTAAAAAACAACAAAAGGTTGGTTTCAATACTGAAAAGCCCTTAAGAATGATGGCTGGACTGCAATACCCTGGTTATCTGCACAACTATGATCAACGATCAGTGCTAAGGGTGATGGCCATAACGCACTTGGAATGCACTAAGCACTTCACAGGCTTATTGCAAGCTCATTTTGATTATTCTCAGCTCTCTTTTCCAGTTAGGAGGTAGTTGGTGTTAATTTGTAGCTAGAAATCACTTGCTATTGTCTATATACTGTTCAGGACACACATCCTCAGCTGGGCTTACCTGTGCCACTAGGTCAGCTCTGGGGGCAGTTGGGTGGTGGGTGCTGTTGGGGTGCACAGAAAAGGCTGCTGGGGCGCTTGGGGGCTGTTTGTCCTCCCATGGCTTTGGGAAAAGGAAACTAGGGGCTGTCAGAGCATGTGCTGGCAGTCGTGCTGACATATGAAACCTGTCTTGGTGGAACTATACAGATCCTATGGAGGCAGTTCCTTTATAGGAACGTATAACACGCACGGTGTATCAAGGAATCAGGACTTACAGTCATATCTGTGGCACACAGGGCCACTGGAAAGCCATTGAGAAATGACCTCAGGTCCATTGTTCATTAAAATATAACACTTCTGGAAAGATACTGTGCCTAAAAAAGGCCAGTGTGTACAGTAGAAGTACCCAGCAGCTCTGTGTGGATGTGGCTGCTCAGAGCTTCTGGCACTAAAACTCCTCTCTAGGGCCTGGAAAGAGTGGCCTGGATGCTTTTCTGGCGGTAAGGGCTGGTGCAGTGAGAGGTGGTTTGGTGGGGTGACAGAGGAGGTGGACAGTTCACAAGGCTTTGATTCTCTCTCAGGGTTCCCAGTGGCCGGAGGAGGCTGAGGGGAGACCTCACTGCAGTTCCAACTGCCTGGGCAGGGGCAGAGGAGGGGCAGGGACTGAGCTCTGCTCTGGGGGGCCCAGGGACAGCAGCCAGGGAATGGCTGGAGCTGTGTCAGGGCAGGCTCAGGTTGGATCTCAGGCAAAGGTTCTTCCCCCAGAGGCTGGTTGGGCACTGCCCAGGCTCCCCAGGGCAGTGGGCACAGCCCCAAGGCTGCCAGAGCTCCAGGAGGGTTTGGCTGATCCTCTGGGGCACAGGGGGTGACTCTTGGGGATGGGCCTGTGCAGGGCTGAGGGTTGGACTGGATGATCCTTGTGGGTCCCTTCCAACTCAGCATATTCTGTGACTCTGTGATTCTGTAATTAATATGTTGCATGAGAAGTAATTTTTGTCTCTTTTCCCTCTCCCATTGTGTGAGTCAGGCAGTCTCTCAGTGTGCAGTGGCACGGTACTCACTGCAATGAGGCTTTGATCTCAACAACCAAGACAAAGAAATAACAATATCCCACCATTATGCTGTTTGACTCTAGTACTGCTGCAGGGTTGGAGACCTGATTATAAGCCAGTCTTACCAGGGTCTTTTTTGGGGTCTTGGAGCACACGGTCACAGTGCTGTGAGCAGCAAAAGCCACAGCACTGCATTTCATGTGCTGAAAATCTGAAGTGGAAAAGAGACCTATTAGGTCATTCATTCTTTTGGCTCTTGACAGAATTATTCCTGGTGCCATGTTCTCACCAGAGCCTGACCCTGTCTAGTTTGGAATAACTCAAGCCCTAGTGCTTCAGCTACCTTTTACTTGGAAAAACCATTTCAGTGCCTAATAGACCTCCTGGGTAGGAAATTCAGACATGGTCAAGCCCAGTAAGTGATTCCTTGAACCCTCTGAAACAGTTCCACCTCTATCTTGGGTGGCTGTGCAACTGAAATCCCTTGAACTTGCTAAACCAAGCTTTAGTCACAGTTCTGGCCCAGCTCCTTTAGCGTTTGATCTTTTCCTGTGAACCTGCCCCTTCGGCCCACAGATTCCCACACAGCTGTCAGGAATGATCAGTCAAAAAATTATGGAGTGAGACCGGTCTTCTTTCATCCTAAGCCCTTTTTAATAGTTGACTGAGTGTGTAAAGGGTCCTTAAAAATTAGTGTTTTGTGCTGTTTATTTAATATTAATTTATAAAGGGAATATTTTCACAAAGTACAGTAAACACCACTTCATTAAAATTACAGCTTAAATCCCCATCTCCTGGATTCGTTTGTTTATCAACAAATGTCTCTCTTACTTTTTCCTTTTTTCCCTAACGTACATATTCCCATTCTTCATTGCTGTAAAGGAAAATTTTAAAGAGAAGAAAAAAATAAATTAAGTCTTGAAAGCTCAGAGGCCATTAGAAGAAATCAGAATAAAAATGTTGGGGTTTGCTCTTTTCCCTCTGCTGTATTTCATCTGTCACAAGCTCTGCAGCCTGGGCTCTCGAGGCTGGCAGCACTCACTGGCTTTGCCAGTGCTACAGCTCTGTCCCAAAAAATTAATAAGAAGCAAATTACTGGTAAACATGGAAGGGGATGAACCACATGTATTTGTCTCTGGTCAGAAATTCATCTTCATCTCTGTATAAGGCCTTGGGAAGAGCATGAAACTCCCTTCCCAGGTACTTTATGTGTTCCTGCACAGTCAGCCCTGCACATTGCTTATGGAGCCAAGGCACAGAAAATCCTAAAGTCCTGCCATGGAGCCATACTGGGAAGAGGAGTGTCTTGGACAATCCCAAGCACAAATGCAGGCTGGGTGGAGAGCAGCCCTGGGGAGAAGGACTTGGGGATGCTGGTGGACATGACCCAGCTCAGAACCCCCCGTGCCCTGGGCTGATCCCCCAGCGTGGGCAGCAGGGCAGGGGGGATTCTGCCCCTCTGCCCCTCAGCTGAGACCCCCCTGCAGAGCTGCTCCAGCCCTGGGGAACAGCACAGGGAGCACATGGAGCTGCTGGAGAGAGGCCAGAGGAGGCACCAAGATGATCAGAGGGATGGAGCAGCTCTGCTGGGAGGAAAGGCTGGGAGAGTTGGGATTGTTCAGCCTGGAGAAGAGAAGCTTTGGGGAGACCTGATTGTGGCCTTCCAGGACCTGAAGGAGCCAACAGGAAAGATGGAGAGAGACTATTGACAAGGGATGGAGGGACAGGACAAGGGGGAATGGCTTCAAACTGCCAGAGGGCAGGGTTAGATGGGATATTGGGAAGAAATTCTTGGCTGTGAGGGTGGGGAGGCCCTGGCACAGGTTGCCCAGAGAAGCTGTGGCTGTGCCTGGAAGTGCCCAAGGCCAGATTGGAGCAACCTGGTCTAGCAGAAGGTGTCCCTGCCTATGGCAAGGTGTTGGAACCAGATATCTTTAAGATCCCTTCCAACCCAAACCATGCTGTGATTCTATGATGAGTGTCAGCCGTTTACAATGTTTTTTCAAGAAGAACTGGCTCTGAAGTTTCTATGATTCAGGAGTTAGCGGTTGCTCATAATAGAAAAACATCATGTTACAGAATACCTCTCAGGTGGCAGGTACAACTGTATCTTAAATATTCAAATGTAATTTTTTTTACCTGAAAATGTTAATTTAATCACAATGAAACGTTTTCCTTTATAAAAAACCCATAACTTTAATGACTGAAAAAACCCCTTCTCTTCTACATTTTTCAAACAGGAAAAAAAATTAATTTCTTTATCAGTTCTATTTACCAAGCACATAAGAGGTTTATTAATTGCAAGCAGTCAATGCAGAACTGGATTAACAGCCCTCGTACTAATGGGAAACTAGAGACTCAGGGGTCTGGAGGCTCTGGAGACTCCAAGAAACCTCCTGCCTTTACGGGAAGATGGTTTCCCAGCTCCAATTCCCCCTATCCCAGCTCATTCTGACCCCTGAGCCTTGATTATGCTTTTAGGGAAGACTAAAATGAAGCAGAGCCATAGCTCTGGCTCCTAAAAGAAGTGCTGGCTTGGCTGTTACACCACCACCAGGTCAAGAAGCAGGAACAGGGTGAGGAGCAAGAGCCAGAAATGTGGAGAACCTCTCCTGAATGCACACCCTGCCTGCAGTCATGTCTCCAGGGCTTCTGTCCCTCAGGCTTGGTGACTCTGGAGTTCCTGCACACATTAAGCTTTCCAAGGGAGCATGAACTTTCCCACAGAGTGCACTCAAGTCTGACAGCAAGTGCCCTCTCTTGCAACGTGGCTTCAAGCCTGTGTGGACATCCTAATGGGGCCAGATGGCTTTAGCTTAATTAAGAAAATTCACACAATGCCTTGTTTATTGGATCTGGCTGAGATGGAGTTAGTGCATGTAAAAGAGGTGTCAATATAAAGCAGGCCATATAAACAAAGAGAATTCCTTGAGTACATCCACATTTATCACAGAATCCCAGAATATGCTGGGTTGGAAGGGACCCACAAGGATCATCCAGTCCAACTCCTGGCCCTGCACAGGCCCATCCCCAAGAGTCACCCCCTGTGCCCCAGAGGATCATCCCAACCCTCCTGGAGCTCTGGCAGCCTTGGGGCTGTGCCCACTGCCCTGGGGAGCCTGGGCAGTGCCCAACCAGCCTCTGGGGGAAGAACCTTTGGCTGAGATCCAACCTGAGCCTGCCCTGACACAGCTCCAGCCATTCCCTGGCTGCTGTCCCTGGTCCCCCCAGAGCAGAGCTCAGTCCCTGCCCCTCCTCTGCCCCTGCCCAGGCATTGGAACTGCAGGGAGGTCTCTCCTCAGTCTCCTCTGCTCCAGCTGAACACACCAAGTGCCCTCAGCCACTAACTGCACTTGGGCATTCATGGCAAGGTTCAGAACAGCAATAGCTTTGTCTTCCACTCCACCTGTTCACGTCCTGCCTCTGGCATGGAGAGGAGCTGAGCCCTGGCTGTGAAGGGCAGCACAGGTTACAGGCTGTCCCACATGGCCTCACAACCCTCCTGACTGCTCCTTCCACATGACATTGAGTGGCAGGACACAGCACAGCACCCGACCCACAGCCCAGCAGGATCCACACAATATATGGCCATGTGGGTCCCAACAGCCCTTGCCATGGGATGTCAGCTGGCCACCTGCCCCACTGCTGGCTTATTCCGAGGGAAAGCACTGCAGGGAAATGGCAAGGCTGACTTCATTTGGTTTTGTACACGAGAACAGATGATTTTTGGGAAATGGCGGTTCAGAACCATTCGGAGTAAACATTAATGAGCCCACCGTGGTGAGGGACAGCGTGGGACCTGGGATTCCACATGCAGGACTGTTTATGATCTTATGGCATTTACCTCTCCTTCCTTTCCTCACCTTTGCCTTCAGCCTCTTTCAGAGCAGAAAGCAAAGGAACGCCCCAGCCCCCAGGCCCCTGACCTTGACACTGAGCTCTCAGCAGCGTTCCCTCCCCAGCTCCCAGGAACGCTGCATTTCCGCTTTGAAGGGGCAGATTTGAAAAACAGAAAATATATTAAATGGAAAACACAACTGGTCAGAAAAGCCATTCTATAAATTATGAGCCTGGGCAACAGAGATATTTTTCTTTGGGAATCAGTCACTTGCAGTCTCCAGGCTACACGATGTGTAAGAAACAAAAAAACCAAACAAAGAGAAAAAGTGAAGGATTTCTAAGCTGGTTCAGGAAAGGAATCTCTTTTTTTCAAAATTGGGGAAAGGAAACTTGAAATGCAAGGGAAAGACCAACAGCAATCAGGCCCATCTGGACACTGAAACATGGTGACAAAAAGGAGCAGCCCTTGATCTGTGGAGGACACGGGGGATCTCCATTCCACTTCCACTCCTTTCGTAGAGATTATCTAACTACAACACAGCTACCTCTCCTCCTTAAACTAGACTGGTGTCATGTCATTGCTGTGAAGGAGATCATCATCACAGCTGACAGCATCACCTCTACTCCAGATTAGCCATGGCCACCTCTTGCAGGGTGTGGCAGAGCCCTCCAAACCAGCACCCCCTGCTCTGTGACTCAGTGTCACTGGGCATCCTCACTCAGGCAAAACAGCTGGACTTTAAATAAAAATTAGTTTTCCATTGTGCCAAAACTCACAATCCCTGCCAACACAGCAAATCTTGATCTCTTGCATACAATCCTGTATGAATAGTGCTACTCTGGACGGGAGGGAACTCATGGAGAGTCTGCTTGGTGCCTCACTAAGCATGGTCTCATAAATATAGCAGGACTGGGATTTTCAAATGACTTAAAGGCAGTCAGACATTCAATACCCATTGCATTTTGGTGTTATGAAGATGTGGAGGCTTCTCTGAATCACTTAGTATTTGGCTCCTGGAGGCCATCCCATCATCTGAACCAACTGGAGATGTTCCAGAGCATCTCAAGATACAAGTTACTCCTCAGACTCTTTGCAGGAATCTGCTCATGCCTTTTGAACTGCAGCCACCTGTGCTGCTCAGTGATGACTGAACTGGCACAGGGATGGAGAGGACTCAGACAGCACAGAAGTGCAGTCTGGCTGTGTGTGGTCTCTGATGGTGACCAAGCAGGTCTGTCTCCAGGGCAGGATGCAGAAGGTGTAGCCTGTTTGCAGCTGTAGACACCAGCTCGCAATTGGTGACAACGTCCTCCTCCTCTGACATCCTCTCATCTTGGTTTATGCCACTCCACAAAGTCACCAGCATCAAACACTACCGACCCAGCAAGTCAGACACTTCTATTAAAAAGACTCCTCACAGCACCATTCCTGAACACAGTCACAAGCCTTGAGTATAAATTATTTTATCCTACTATGCATTCCTTTGAATATTTTTAATTAATACTCATTCAACAAAGGTAAGAATTGATTTTTTTTTCCTGTCTGGTCTTGAAACCAGAACTGAATACATCAAGTGTGTTTCAACACACTGTACATGCCTCCGTAGTTCTCCCAGTGCAACAGTGAGAGCAAAGGCTTTCTGAGGGTTAAGTTAAAAAGGCTTTGTGTTGCTTAACTGCCCTGAAGTCACACAGTAATCCAGCATCCAAATGAAAGACAAAACCTGCATCTGTTGGGTTCCACTCTAGAAATTTCTCTCCATGAGCACAGAACCTTGCCCCACTGTAGTGATAACAACCAGAGCTTTTCAGTTCAGAGCAACAGTCCAGCTTTGAAGCAAATCACAGAATTCCAGAATGGGTTGGCTTGGAAGGAACCTGAAAGATCATCTTGTTCCACCCCCCTGCCATGGGCAGGGACACCTTCCACTAGACCAGGTTGCTCCAAACCCCACCCAACCTGTCCCTGAATACATCCAGGGATAGGGAATCCACAGCTTCTCCAGGCAACTTGCTCCTTCCTTCTTGAAGGAAGTCAGACTAATCCCAGCCTAACATTAATACATTTAGTAGATGTTTAAAGGTCTGAACACCAACTGTTTTTATCGAGTGATGTGCTTCTGTTGCACCAAAGCCACTGTTCCTGTTCCATTTACTGGCTTTGATTCCTTCTGCTGCCAGATCTGAGGTTTAACCTCATCTCTTACTGACAGCAGTCACTGTGCAATCAATTTGGGAGCTCTGCTCAGCATTTGAGAGGAAATATTCCCTCCACAGCTGGAGTCCACTCTGCAGCTCTCAGTCACAATATCTAACCAGGTTTTTCTCTTGTCCTTCCAAATACTGTTCTGGGATTGCACTTTGGAAGTGCTCAACAGCTTCTCCCAAGTTTTCTGATTAAACCACATCAATTAGGTGCTATAAAACAAAATATTCAGGGAAGGCAGTATTGCAATGGATCTGTGCACAGGGACAACTTCAGTCTCCACCAAAACTTCAGTTCCTGGTGGAGTTATTTCTAAATAATTTCTTGACATTTTTAAAGTGATTTTCAAGATTTTTTTCATCCAACTTTCTTTAACTCACCTCTGTGATTGTTAGTTTACTGGATAACAAGACAATGAAGAACTGAAGACAGACCTGATCTCTTGGTTTGGTAGTCCTGGCTTTCCCAAGGAGAGCAGTAAGGTTTGCTTCACTGCAAGCTCTGGCTGGCAGAGCCTCTTCAAAGGTGCTACACCCCTCTCACATCAGGGCCCTTCAGGAGCTGCACACCTGGAGCAGCTGAAAGAAAAGCTGCTGCTTTCACCCTTGCATCTATCAGCAACAACATCAATAGCAACACTTCCTTTCACTGCTGTCTTACAGGGTCTATTTAGCAATAGGACATAAGGAAAGCACTTAGGCGTGAGACACTTTTGGTGGGGTTCCCTTCCCCATGACAGCCTTGCTCCTCAGAAATCAATGCTGGCATAAAACTGGAGTAACACAGTAAAAAAGGACATCCCTTGAGCTGTATTTTGGGGCTGTTACCCCTATGGAACAAGGGGGAATTTTCCATAAATTCACTGAAGATGCAGAAAAATAACGTATTGCAGAATTTGGCCTTATTTTATTTTTTGCAAATGCATCTTTTCAAATTGCGCATCTGGAATTTCAGTTCTCTTCCAAATGCTGTGTGTGATTTGCTCTTGCCAGACAAGCACACCTGGGACTAAGAAGGGGGTTTAGATAAGTGCCTTTCCATATGGCCCGCTGATAAATGATTCATTCTGCACAGCTTAACTTTGAAAATAAATTCAGTATCGTTAAGATATTAAGATACCAGCTTCGTATTTCACCTCATAATTGCACTTCACATATCACAAAAAGAGCTGGGCTGTTGTTTTCACTGCTGCTGTTTGCAGATGCAGCCTGCAGAGCCCATGAGGAGCTCTGAGTATTGCATCACAGCTCCCTCCTTCCCATTCCAGCACACATTTTGCTCTTCTTCAGAGGATAATTTTTGGGTGGATTAATACCAAAAAAACAAACAACCATTTTCCTCTTGTGAAGTACAAATTCAGTATCCTCAGATGAAGAAATACATAAATACAACTCTTAGGGTAATGTTTCATTAAATATGCTGATGGGATCAAAGATCATCTCAGAAAAAAACAAGATTAAACGATGCAACAGGCTTCCTTGGGAGGCAAAAAGCTCAGTGCTCCTCAACCCACCCTCTTGGCACCCATGGTAACACCAACAAGGTTGTGCAACTGCTTCTTCATTTCCTACCCCATGGTCAACACAGAGTCATCACTGTCCTCGCAGCTCTTTTACCCATGAACTTCCAGTGTCACCATTGGCACACCACAGTCCTCTGGAAGGGTGAAACTGGTCAGAAGGTTTCCCAGGCAAAATCAGAACATCATCACATTTTACATTTGACCCCTAAATACAAAGGAATAGGTACATCCAGCCCTTAACAGCTCCTGTAGTGGGTGAGGTTCTGATTTGCTTTTTAAGGGAACCAGAAGGGGAATCAGTAGACAGAGACACTGGGGCAGGAACCTGCAACTCCATCTCCCAGTCCTAGTCATCCTAGTCCATCTCTCTAATCCCCACAGCAGCCCACCCTGGGGACAACACACGGTGTCCCACAGTCCAGGAAAGAAAAGGCATCATGTAAGTGTCACATGTAGATAACAACAATCATCACACTGCACCTCTGGACCATACTTGAGTACTGTCATGGCAAGTATGGCATGAAACCAGGACAATATATCAGATTTACAAGTGGACTTGGTCTGTAGGTCTTGAGACACCACCTGGGTCTTCCCACAGGCAGGTGAGGAGCACTAACAGACTGACAACGATGGAAGGACCCTGCTGTACGTCAGCAGAGCTCAGATGGCATCAGTCAGCTACACTGGCTCTCCTCCTGAGGACCCAGTTGTGCACAGAATGAAAAGCCAGGACAGACACCAGAGGATGCCCTGAGTTGCTGCAGTGCACACAGAAGGTTTCTGCTTGCTCATCGGATTTAGGGGCCAGATGAGTGGAGTTTCTGTACAGGAAAAAGAACCAGTCTCCAAATGCTTCCAGCTCTTAATGGGCAGCAATTCCTCCCAAGGGTTGTTTTGCATTTTTATTTTCTTCGGCCATTAATTCTTTTCAGAACCAGTGAAAATATTTCCTTTGGTCCTATCGGGCTGCAGCACTTTTGCTGAAACACATCTTATGTGAAAATCATACTCAGAGCCTCTGGGCACAACTTGGAACAAAGCGGGGGCCAGCTCAGGCTGCACATCTGGAAAATATTCCTACTGGTAAGACCTGCTGGAGCAGGGAAGGGGCTCCCCAGGGAGCAAGAGGTGACCTACCATTGGCAGTGCTGTGAAGTGGATGAGAGCAGAGCCCGCAGGGAGCCGTGGCAGGAGCAGGAGCTGGTTGATATAGTAGGTGCTGTCCCCAGCTTTGCTGCCCACAGCACATTTCCTTGCCTGGTGCCCAGGAACAGGTACAGTGTCACTGCTAAGAAGGATCATCTGAAGGAAGGTCAGGATGCAAAAGGCAGCATCCCAGCCTGGGACACAGAAGGGATCACTCAGGGCACCCCTTCATCTGGCACAAAGGAGGGGAATCCCCAGAAAGCAGATCTATGCCAGCAGTACCCACAAGTGGTGCCTTTCTGATCATTAAGCAAAAGGGAGAAATAGTTATTTCATGCATATTCCAAGAGTTTATTGTAAACAAAATGCTAAATATTGTGTTAATTGCAAACAAAAGCCCAGGGAAAGAAATATATGACAAGTCAAAGTTTGATCTTGGGTGCTCCTTTCAGGAACAGACAAGTGAGAAATACAGATAGAGCAGAAATCTACTTTCAATTCCAGGTGCAATCTATACAATTTGGCACATGAGATTTTTTTCTATATAAAAGTAGTCCCAGGTGAGTGTTCATAGATGATATATCTAGAAAAAGAAACAAAAAAAGAAAAAAAACACACTAAAAAAGCCTTACTCTCTGTTCCAAAAAGCTGTCTTCTTTCTTAATTCTATCCATTTAAATTTATTGCTGCTGAAATTCCAAATGTTTGCCAAAATGTAAAGAAAGTTGCCTACAGATGAGTGTTACCAGCAGAACAGAGAGAAGGGTTCAGAAAGGAGCTGGGAAAGGAATACTGAGAAGGACAGATCCATCATTTTCAGTGATTACAGCAATTCTGGGGAAGCATCTTTGGAATTACCAGTAGTAAAAAGAAAACCAGCAAAAAACCCAAGAAAATCCCTGCCAGAGGAGAATGACTCAGGTGAGAGGTCTGTACAGCTGTTATTTATTGTAAGAGTTGTGTGAAATTGGAAATGTGGGAAACTGTGCAAAGCACTGAAAAAGATGTCTTTGGCCAGAAAACCTTTCCCTCTATTTCAACATGGATCAAGAAGAAACTGAAGAACGGAAAGGCAGAGATAAAGGGATGACTCAGTTCAAGACACTTTTCTCCCAAGCCCATCATGGTGCCAGACCACAGCAGCATCCACAGCCCTGTTCCTGCTCCTGCTCCCTCTGCTCCTCCCGGGCTTTCTGGGGTGGAACCTGTTTTGATGAACCTGGAAGTTCTCTCGACGACTTCTACTCCTCTTTCCAACTTGACTGAATCAGCCAAAGGGTTCAGAGGTCAAAGGAAGAAGTGCAAAAGGACTGAAGATACTTTGAAATAGTTGATAATTTTCAAGAACAGAGTGCACTTGCAAGTGCACAGTTTTTATTTACCAAAAATTCCAGTTGAAAGAAAACAAAACATTTTTTAAAAAATTCTTATAAGATTTGAAGTACTTTAGCCCTTTTAACATTAAAAAATCCCAAATATTTTGTTAGACTAGGAAAATTTGCCAAAGTGAAGTTTTTAGACATATTTAAAGAGCAGTACTTTGCAGAAGAGCTGTGTTAGAAACATGCATCAGCTCTGCTCTACACTGAGAATTCATGTTACATAAAAAGACAAATAACATAGAGAAGACTATTCCACAGAGATGGATCCCAAATGACCCTATTTATTAAAGGTACACTGAAAGCAGTGAGTACCTCCACACACTCACTCTATAGCTCATTTTGTGTGGCTTTTCAACCACAGAATTTAGCACGAGCTCTGTAAAATGCTCTTTTCTGGATGCTGTAGTTCCAGGAATAAACGGGCATCCAAGCAGGTGAGGGAACAGCAGCACAGCCAGAGGCCCCAGTTGAGTCCTGTACTCAGACATTGGATGCATTTCTAGGAAAGCCACGCTGACAGGAAACGGGGGGGTCAGAACAGCTCTAGTAGAGAGGTCTTACGCTCCCATACAGATGCATCTGTATTTTTCCATTATATGGACAGCTTTGCCCATATTTACTGCTCAGGGACTGTTTTTCTCCCTGCTGTTGTCCTGCCAGCACTGTGTGCTCCCGGCCGGAGCTCTGTGGGCCATTGGCACGGCATGCTGCACTTGGGAGCTGGACCTTGCTCTGCTTCTGCACTTGGACTCTGCTTTGTGCCTCACGTCATCAATAATGCTGACATGCATGGCTGGCTGGGAGAGGGATGCTGGAGCACACAGCTCTGGACCTACCCTGACATGGATCTGACTTCCACACAGCTCAGTGGGAATGGAGGAAGTCCCAAAAGTCCTGCGAGCCCTGTTCCTCAAGCACTACAGACCTCAGCACAAGGGCATTGGGCATATCAGGAAAATAGAAAATATAAAGGGCAAGGAAAATTAATGCACTAAAGGTGTAAGAGGGGAAGCACTGATCTCTCTGGTGACAGTGACAGCAGCCAGGGAATGGCTGGAGCTGTGTCAGGGCAGGGTCAGGTTGGATCTCAGGCAAAGGTTCTTCCCCCAGAGGCTGGTTGGGCACTGCCCAGGCTCCCCAGGGCAGTGGGCACAGCCCCAAGGCTGCCAGAGCTCCAGGAGGGTTTGGATGATCCTCTGGGGCACAGGGGGTGACTCTTGGGGATGGGCCTGTGCAGGGTCAGGGGTTGGACTGGATGATCCTTGTGGGTCCCTTCCAACCCAGCATATTCTGGGATTTTGTTGGAGATAGATACCCAGGCAATCCCCCTTCCTGTATGCCAGATAAAACAGGAAAGCCTGGCTCAAAGAGAGGTTTCCAGGCAGCGTGATGCTGACTGCCCACCTGAACAAGATGCCTTGCTGGCAGGACCTGCTGGTCCCCACAGGAGCTAAAGGCTGGGTACCAGAATGAGTCAGAGCACCTCTGAGCTCAGGCACCAAAGTCTGTTTCCAGTTCTTATTCAGGGAATTTGAAAGATGTCTTACCTTAGCTGCAAACATAGGTTTTTCTCACACAAAACCTAAGAAATGTGCAGAAATGGATACAACAGTGTCAGGAATGAGCCAAGCTACAAGGCTGTGGTCCATAGAGGTCCTCAGAATGTGGGAATAGGTGAAAATCAGACAAGTATTGAAGCACTAAAATAAAAACTCATTAATAAAAGTGACAGTGAAAGCTCTGAGACAGGTAAAGTTACCTGAGAGCAAAACTCTAATTAGACTCGGGAATAGCCTCCCCCAGGAGAGCAGCACAGTCCCACCACTGCAATGGGTTTATAACTACACTCATTAATATTCCCAGGAAGTGCTTTGCTGGCAGGGGTTGGACAAGGTAACCCAACAGGTATGTTCCATCTCTCAATTCTGTGGCTCTTCTCCATTTATACCTAAGGAGAACTGAGTTTTGTGTCAAAGGACAGCAAATTTAGCATTACGCTTTGACTCCCAGTTGGAATGTCAGACGGATGCTTAGCACAAGTGGCCCCCAGTGAAATCTTTCTTAATGCAAGAATTTTGGAAATTAATTCTGAGCATGACTAGTATTACTGTTTCTAAGGTTTTGATGAAATACCTGTACACAGGCAGTCACTGCTTTCCCTTGGCCAGACCAACATACCCACCCTTGGGGAAGGACCCACATTCCAACAGGGAGCACAGGAGCAGTAAAGCACACAGGATGAGGGTTCTGAGACTCAAACCTGATCCCAGCTGGTCTCAGATAATCCATAGTTTCCCTTTGCATGGCATCTACCAAACCTCCCAAGCCTGTCTGATGCTCTGACCTAGGCCAGTTCAGTTGGCTTTTACCTCTTGATAAAAACCACACCACAGGCTGGGGAACCAGGAACAAGGAGTTTGCACTGGAAATGCTGAAGCAAAATCGAGGAAATGCTGAAGCAAACTCCTGAAAGAGCCCTCTAGAGCTTCATAAACAAAAGAGATGAAGGCCAGCTTAAAACACACACACACCTGCAGGGCTGGGCCCAGCTCGGGCTCCTCAGCACAGCAGGGCCAGGGAGCTCCTGCAGCGGGGCCAGCGCAGGCTGCGGAGATGCCCAAGGGATGGAGCAGCTCTGGGAGCAGCAAAGGCTGAGGGAGCTGGGGCTGTTCAGCCTCCAGAGCAGAGCCTGAGAGGGGCCCTCCCCAGGGGGTGTCAGGGGCTGCAGGGAGGGGGCAGAGGCTGGAGCAGGCTCTGCTCGGGGGGGCCCAGCAATGGCCCAGGAGGAACGGGCAGGAACTGATGCCCGGGAAGTTGCAGCTGGACAGGAGGAAGAACTTCTTGGCTGGGCAGTGCCCCAGCCCTGGAGAGAGAGCAGAGAGGGGGTGGAGTCTCCTGACTGGGGATCTTGCAGAGCTGTGTGGACACAATCCTGTGCCATGTGCTCTGGGATGGCCCTGCTGGAGCAGGAGGTGGGACCAGATGAGCCACTGTGGTCCATTCTCTGTTCCTGCTGTGCTGAGGAGCCCGAGCTGGGCCCAGCCCTGCAGATGTGCCTGCCCAGGGCTGGGCAGAGGGGCAGGATCCCCTCCCTGCCCTGCTCCAATGCTCTTCCTGATGCCCCCAGGATCCCATTGGCCTCCTTGGCCCCCAGGACACGCGGCTGGGCAGGGACAGCTGGTTGTCCCCCAGGACTCCCAGGGCCTTCTCCCAGAGCTGCTCTCCAGCAGGTTGGCCCCCAGCCTGTGCTGGTGCATGGGCTTATTCTTTGGACTCCTGATCTTTTTATAATGTGTTGGTCACCCAGAAAGGAAACTAGGGGGGGACCTTGCACAACTGCACACTAAAGACTGCCCACAAGGCTGCCACCATCTGAACAGACTGAGATAAAGACAGGCAGATCCTCAACCAATCTCTGTCATAGGCAAGACAGGTTCAACTTGGGGAACATTATTGCTGGTTAAAATAGAAGCTCTCTTTTTCCCTCCATCTCCTTTGTCCTTCTTAAATATGTTTTTCCAGAGGTGCCACCAGCGTCGCTGCTGGGCTCGGCTGCTCCCTGTGGAGCCAACTGGAACAGGCAGAGCCGGGTCAGTCCAACACAGGGCAGCCTCAACCTCTCCTAACAGAGGATCCCCACTACCCAAAGCTGGACACCCCATTCCCCAGTCTATTACACTGCTGGCTGCCTCAGCAATACCAAGTGAGAACATTTTCCTTTCAGCCAAACATCCTTCACGCCCTTTTGGAGAAATGACAAACTAACCAATAAAAAGCCCTTCAGCAGTTCTCTGGGGTTATAAGCTACTGAAATATTATTTTTATGACAATAAGATGATTTCAAAACACTTCCATGTATTAAAAAAAGCTATTAAGACTTTTCTTGTCTGAGAAACTTGCAAATGTATTTCTGCTTTCTGCCTTTGGCAGCAACATTCGATGGCCAAGCGTCTTCATAAAACTGAAAGTTTTCCTGACCTTTTCTGCAGCAAAAAGTCACTGACTTCCTCCTGCTGTGTATTTGCATAGGGAGTGCTTTTAAGCCAGCAGCAGTTAAAGGAGAGTTTAGTAGTTGTGTCCAGGACTGTATCCTCAACCAAGGGGTTAGTCCTACAGGAGTTCCTTCAGCCAAATGCTTTGGAACCTGAAGATTAAAATTTTGTAAATTTTGCTTTTTTGTGTGTTCCTTTTCCTTTTGTAACTAAATTCAAAGCTGTTGTCACCTTCAAATGGAATTGGTCAGACACTGGGGATTATGCCAGACCTGGACAACGAAGTGTCACAATTATCAGCCTCCTGCCACTGACTTCTCTGAACAAAGCCTGACTGGATAATGCTTCTCCCACACCTACAGGGACTGAGATGCAAGTTTCAGCCAGATTAGCACTCCCCACTAAGCTCCTTTACCTGAGCGCTCTGCTCCTGCCTTTCTAACTTTTCTAGAGCCAAACTGTGGAGCATTAATTTGTTGCAGCTTTTGTCATCTATAAACAGCCATTTGCAGGTTTTGTTCATTATTAGAGCCTGAGTCATATACTAGGCCAGTCACTTCTAATCATTTCTATACTAAACACTCAACTGCCTGAAAGAAAAGCCCAGCCCTGCGTGAAGCACTCGCTGGTGAACGGGGCCATAAATCACCCCGGCCAAGTTCTCAGAAGCTGCTGGGCAAGGAGAAGTTTCCGAGCTGTAAATACTCCCCCACCTTTTTTCAAACTCTTGGACTTTTGATAAACATGAGCAATCAGCACCTTTGCAGACATCATTTTCTTTCCCCACTGACGGAATATTGGATACCCAGAAGGAAACTAGGCCTTGAAGAGGGGTTCCAGGGAGGTCTTCAGGAGTATGGATGGGATTATTAACACTGCTTCAGCTCATTCAAGGGTTTGCCAACAGGCTCCTCTCACCCACACCTCCCTGCCCCTGGAGTGACATGTGCTGTGACAAGCCCATTTCTGTCTGATGGAAAGATAAACAAAGATTACAGTGGATAATCAAACAAACGTGGGCTCTTCAGTTCTTGGATGGGAACTCTAGCTAATGTCATAAAACATGGGAAGAATGCTCTATAATTAAATCCTTCTCTGGAAATATTTGACTAGGTTTGGGATGTCCTACAGGAACAACACTGAAGTCAGCAGCAGCAGTAAAGGTTACATGAGTATGAGACTGAGGGATTTTCATCAAAATATATACCTGGGAGAGGGCAGAGGTAAGATACTGGGAAGTTAAGCTGGGGAATTTAATGAGGGATTATATACACACCCAAGCAAACCTGTATTTCCTCCTGGTTACATCAACCACCCAGGGGGAAGCTGTGCTTGCAAAGAGGAGACAAGTTTACACCTCTACAGCCACTATCACACACATCTTTCCAATGCAGGGTTCAGATCCTGCTTTCATGCTCCTCCCACCACCTAATCTTCTCTAGCCATGACAGCAGCTGAGCTACTTTCAAGAAAACCACACAGTGGTTGAAGTGATGCTGCAATCAATGTACAGCTCAGAGAACAGGAGCTCTGGTGTGTGACTGCAGCAGGTCTAACAGTGGGAAGGAACCAAGGCTGGGGACTTACAGGTAACAAGATAGACATTCACAGTGTTAGTTAAACCACGGGAAAATGCTGGCAAGAAGAGGAACAAGTCATGAATCCTGATGGGGCATGGATATACAGGAAGCTGAGCTGAAGGAAATTCTCAGACTGTTCCATTCTGGATCCCAAGAAGATCAGAGCAATCCTCCAGAAGCATGGGACCACGTACAGCCCCATTTTGAAATTTTCACACCATCAGACCTGCTTCTCATGTGG
This sequence comes from Neopelma chrysocephalum, assembly GCF_003984885.1. NCBI lineage: Eukaryota > Metazoa > Chordata > Aves > Passeriformes > Pipridae > Neopelma > Neopelma chrysocephalum. Next base: position 987,151 of record NW_020897965.1, read on the forward strand.
GTTCTGTCTGGACTCTGACATTCCCTTCTCCCCAGTCTACCCCACTGCACATTTCCTCTGTTCATCACTAATTTACTTCCTCTCTGGGTGACTGAGAAATGGGCATTCCCCATCCTTTGCCTTTATTCATCCTCCAGAGCATGGATCCCAGCTCACAACAGCCTCAGAGACCTGTGTTCAACATACAAAGCTCTGCTTGTTCCCAGCAGTTTGCTCCAGGTCCCTCAAACCTGTCAGTCCCAGGAGTCTGGAACAGGGTGGCCCAGACAGGAGATATCAAACCACACTCCACTGCATGTGGATACACTGGCACATTTGTCCTGCCTTTGCATGGCCAGGTTTTGGTAGGGGTGGGGCTAAAGGGGTTCCCCATGTCCTGCAGAGCCAGTGCCAGCTCCAGGACAGACCTGCCGCCGGCCAAGGCCGAGCCCAGCAGAGATGGCAGTGAGGCCTCAGGGATAAGGTCTTTCAGAAGGAAAAGTTACTGCACAGATGTAATTGTGTCCAGAGAAGAGCAGACTGGGAATATGTGAGAGGAACAGCTCTGCAGAGCCCCAGGGCAGAGCAGAAGGAGAGGCAGAAGATGCTCCAAATGCCAGAATGGAGATTCCCCCGAGATTCTGTGGTGCAGCCCGTGGTGGGGCAGCTGTGCCCCTGCAGCCCATGGAGGCCACGGGGGTGCAGGGGGTTGCCCAAAGGAGGCTATTGACCCTGTGGGAGGCCCGTGTTGGAGCAGGGTCCTGGAAGGGATCTGCTGACCCCTGGAGAGAGGAGCCCATGCTGGAGCAGGTTTTCCTGTGGCCCCGTGGGGGACCCACGCTGGAGCTGGACCTGAAGGACTGACCCTGTGGAAGAGTGACCCGTGTTGGAGCAGTTCGTAGAGAACTCTTGCCCATGGAATGGACTCAGGTTGGAGAAGTTCATGGAGAACTATCTTCCATGGGAGGGACCCCACACTGGAGCAGGGGAAGGACTCCAGCTCGTGTCCCTGAGAATGGGCAGGAACAGCCTGGGATGAACTGACTGTGACCCCCATTCCCTTCTCCCTGCACTGCTACAGGGGGAGGAGGGAGAGCTTGGGAACGAGGGAGGAGTGTGGGGAAGGTGTTTTTAAGACCGATTTTACTTCTCATTGTCCTGCTTTGATTTTGTTAGTAACAAATTAAATTAATATCCCCAAGCTGAGTCTGGTTTGCCCGTGATGGTATTTGATGAGTGATCTCTCCCAGTACTTATCTCAACTCATGAACCTTCGATCTATTTTATCTCCCATGTCCAGCTATGGAGGGCAGTGATAGAGTGGTTTTGGTAGGTGCAAAATCCCTACTTTTGTAGCATCAACCCACTACAACCAAGATTTGCAGCAATAGGATGCTGAAAGTAATGCTCTGAAATCTGGATCATTTTTTCCAAAGTCTTAAAGGACACACAAAATCCACTGGAAGCTGGGAAGGGTGACTGAAGGTGTGTGACAATTCCTGAAAACCATTTCCATTTTCCAATGTCTTCCTATTTTCAAAAACATTAAGCATTCACATGGAGCTGAAAAGCTTAATAATGAATTTTACCTTTGGTAAACGTTTGATTTTACTGAAAAAAAGAAATATAAAAGCAGGGAAGGGCCAACCACAGATGTTGAAAAGAGGTGGTAAAAAGTGTGGTCCTTTAGTAAAATGGAAGAAATACGAGCATGAGCCTCCTAAGTGCTGAGCTCTGTTCTAGGTTACAGCCCCTGTCATCTTGAACAAAAGCAGCTAAGCTGAACTTTCTATGCCTCAATTTGTCACACACTGAGATAGATGAGCATTAATTAAATTTGCAAAATGTGTTGAAGTCTTTTGAGAAAACACACATGAGATGATAAATATAAATTTCAAACCAGGACCTCTGATCTGCAAGGATTCAAAGACAGGGCAGTGTGAATGCCTCCGGCAGAGTAACAGGAACATGGGGAGTTACAGTTCCAACAACCATTGAACCCAGCCAGGATCACACATCTCAAAACTCCTTTTAAAAAGAAGTCAAGGCACATATATGATCACTGACTTCTTGCTGGAGCCATCAGGTGAGAACCCAAAGGAAGTCTTAGAAAGTTGTTTGCATAAGTCCACAGGTTCATTAGACAAGACAATGTCAGACTTGGGCTGTTGAAATGATTTTCCAATTGGATGACAAAGCAGAGGAAACAACAAAAAGAAGATGAAGGAGCTGTTGTGGTGACCAACCCCCAGCCTACTTCCTTCTTGGTTTTGAAATCCAAATCCAATTTGCAAACTAAGTGTCAAATACCATTGTCAAAAGACGTAATTCTTACAGCTGTTAGACTAGAGGCTTGACAAAGAGCAATACAGTACTGGCAATACTTCTCATTACATATTTCAAAGGAGAAATTGAAACCACATTTCTAGACTGCGGGGTTGGATTTCCAGAAGGGCACTGGGGTACACAATGCCATGGACTGCTCTGCCTCCCCTCCTCTTCCTCCTGAGCCTGCCTTCCCATGCAAGCCTTCAAACACCCCTGAGCTGTTGCAGCACAACCAGAGCACCGGTGCCTGCACAGCAGCACAAGAGAAAACACCAGCGCCGAGAAAGGGTTAAAGAGGACAATAAAACACAGCAGGTGCAAGCACACGAGAAAGAAATAAAGCAAAATTCTCTCCTTATGGGAGCAATAGAAATGATTGAGAGCGTGGACTCTGTAATCTGCAGAAACTGGGGCGACACTGTTGAGTCAAATTAAATGCACAGAGTGGAAAAATCCAAGCCCAACAATATATCTGTGTCATGTGTCTGCCTGTAATTTACTGCCACAGTTGGAGTCTGCCTTTGAATGATTCAGGGAGAGAACTAACGTGTGGGACTTGTTTCCTTACGATGTATGGACATGTGTGCATGTCTGCAATCATACTGAGGAGTGATGAACAGGACAGTAAATTTTTTGCACTCCCCAATCCCGCCGCTCCTGGTTAAGAGCTGTCTCCACCCTGTCACTCCAAGCATTACATTTGCTTATCAAGAGACAGTGAAAAAAACAAGCAGGTCAAAGCCTTGTAAGACAGATTTTGCTCAGGGCAGGAAGGGGCAGAGAGGCAAAGAAACTCCTAAAGGGATGCGCCCTCCCAGGGAGCTGCTGAGCTCCTGCATTCCTGCCCTCATCTGCCAGCAGACAGCAATGCCACTGGACTAGAGCCCAATATTCCACCCCTAAGCCCTTTCCCCAACCTCCTCATGCAGCCTTAGGTGCTGCCACACTAATAATTTTGACAAGGTCAGCTTCTGAAAACACACACAGAGTAACACTGGGACTCAGGGAGATGCGGCACCTGAGATGCAGGATCACAGGATCACAGAATGTGCTGAGCTGGAAGGGACCCACAAGGATCATCCAGTCCAACCCCTGGCCCTGCACAGGCCCATCCCCAAGAGTCACCCCCTGTGCCCCAGAGGATCATCCCAACCCTCCTGGAGCTCTGGCAGCCTTGGGGCTGTGCCCACTGCCCTGGGGAGCCTGGGCAGTGCCCAACCAGCCTCTGGGGGAAGAACCTTTGGCTGAGATCCAACCTGAGCCTGCCCTGACACAGCTCCAGCCATTCCCTGGCTGCTGTCCCTGGTCCCCCCAGAGCAGAGCTCAGCATCTGTCCTGTCACACCTGCTGCAGGTGAAGGTGGGGTAAGTGCAACTTCTCTCCTGGCTGCAGAAGCCTAGAACGACTTGAGAAAAGTAAATGCTCAAAGGCTGGGAGTGACCTCAGCACCAGCAGCTCTGCATAGTCCTGCCTTTGACACAAGCCTCAGCCAAAGCCCCCAGTGCAAATAATCCAAGAAGACAGGTCCATATTAGTCCCAGTACGCTTTTTAGAGGAGTCCTTCTCATCTGCAGTGATTTTCCCTGCCACCCATCGGGCTTCACTTTGCTGTCAGTGTTGGATTTCAGCTCAGAGCTTTGTGCTGCAGCTGCTGGCTGGGTTCAGCTCCATGTGATCAGTTCTAGGAAACTTTCAGGGTGAAACACAAAACTGGGTCATTTTGGTGCATTACTAGTGATGCTCTGGCACAACTCCTTGATGTTCATTAATGCCAGGCAAGTTTCAAGTGTCCCAGAGCTATATTTTTTTTCTAATCAATTGATGCAAAGCAAGAATCCCACTTTGTCTCCTTTCTGCGTAACTCACACACACAACCCAGATCACAAAACTAAGCTAAAGGGGCTTGATTAACTTTGCTTCACTGGCATCAAATGTAAATGGCACCAAAGTCGTGGAATCACCAGTGTGTGAGGGGAAAGGCTGAGCCACAGAGGTTTGCAACTCATTTTGAAATAGGCTGTCTTTACACAAAATTCCCCCGCAGGGTGCACATCTCCCCTGCCCTGGTTCTGCACCCTGTGCCACAGGTAGCATGATCTCTCCTGCTGTGGGAAGGAGGGCAGTGTGCCCAAAGCAGAGATTTTCAAATTCCTCCAGTTCCAAGTCTTTCTTGCACCTCCCTTTGTCTGTTCAATTATCACAAATTTGGAGAGAGAGCAGCAGGCATAGCTTCCCCCTCCACTAGTAATTATTGGATTTAGTTACCTGCCAGCAGCAATCCATGCACTGGTGAGAAGGGAAGTAAATATTCCCTGGCTCCTTTCCAGCACCCAAGTATTATTTCATACTCTAGTAATCATACAGAAGCTAATTAGGTCCCTAAATAGCCTGCAATTATTTATTCTATAATTTAATGGCCTGACAGTTGTCACGGGACATTTCTTTGATGCTGCTGACTTCAATTCATGGTCTTTTGACAGCAAACTCTTCTGCTGCTGCTGTCAGGGTTGGCACAGCAGAACAAAGTGGGCATTTGAGGGGCTTTGGCCCCCACAAAGCCCTCCCAGGTCAGAGGCTGCGGCTCCAAACTCCCGGAGTGCCCCCCAAGGACTGGGACATGGGACATGGGACATCTATGCCAAGGAAAGGAAGCTGGAATAAAAACTTCTGAAAGACTTTGACAAAACCCAAATCTGGAGCCCTCCTTTGTACCTGTCTGATAAAACTATCTGGAGGGAAGATTCAAATGCAATTTTTTCTATATATTTCATAGCAGCAAGTAATCACATTGGAACCAAAACAGTGTTTGATTTCATTCTTTGTCAGCAATATTAAAAGAATATCAAACTGAACAAAGCAAAACTTCATGGACAAGCTTACAAAGCTCAGAAATGTCTTCTAGAGGTGTCATTTTGTTTAGTAAAATGGAATTTCAAAATACGTATGCACAGAAACCTACCACAGGAGAATTCAGCTGGCTGGCCTGCCTTCATAAACAGTCATTCAGGAAGGGAAAAATACTATAAAGAGTTATTATTAAAAGTATTTACAGGAATTTGGAAAATCTGAACATATACAAAACCATGACTCCAGACAGGAGCTTCATCTTCTCAGAGACCAGAGTCACTTCTCTCCCCTCTGCCCCCCCAACAGCCCAGTCACCACCCTGGAGCAGCCAAGGGAGTGGTGGGATCTCAGGGAGATGTCTCTGTGTGCCAGAGCTACATGTTATCATAAAGCAAAGCCCAACAGAGTAAGGCATTATTTAATACACATCTGATTTCTCTGTCTCATATGGAATATAATGCTATGTAGGATACACTGCACGCAGGCTAAATTCCACATTCCCACACTGATAAATCCACCCTGGGGATGATGATGAGCACATGGAACCAGAAATACTTTATCAGATACAAGAAGAACTCGAGCATTTGAACATGAGTCAGCAGTGCCCTGGCAGCCAGGAGGGACATCCCTGTCCTGGGGTATCAGGGAGGGGATTGTCCCGCTCTGCTCTGCTCTGGGGCGGCCTCACCTCAACATTGGGGCAGTTTGGGGGGACACAATGGAAGGAAGATATTGAGCCATTAGAGAGTGTCCAAAGGAGGGACACAGAGATGGGGAAGGGCCTTGATTTGAAGCCGTGTGAGGACACTGAGGGCACTTGGTGTGTTCAGCTGGAGCAGAGGAGACTGAGGGGAGACCTCCCTGCAGTTCCAATGCCTGGGCAGGGGCAGAGGAGGGGCAGGGACTGAGCTCTGCTCTGGGGGGACCAGGGACAGCAGCCAGGGAATGGTTGGAGCTGTGTCAGGGCAGGCTCAGGTTGGATCTCAGCCAAAGGTTCTTCCCCCAGAGGCTGGTTGGGCACTGCCCAGGCTCCCCAGGGCAGTGGGCACAGCCCCAAGGCTGCCAGAGCTCCAGGAGGGTTTGGATGATCCTCTGGGGCACAGGGGGTGACTCTTGGGGATGGGCCTGTGCAGGGCCAGGAGCTGGACTCGATGATCCTTGTGGGTCCCTTCCAACTCAGCACATTCTGGGATTCTGTGATTCAGACACTGTGGGACTCTGCAGCTTCAGAAGCCTGGTAGAGGACACTCCTGCAGCCCATGGTGATCAATTAAGATGTAACTAATGACCCCAGTGTGTTATTTGTGCCATGAAAGGAAAACAGCGGGAGGAGGCTGTGACCCCATCCCTAATGGAGAGGTGTGGACTGTCCTGAAAGGTGAAGCATGCACAGAGTCAGGGACTGTATCAGCCAAAGGACTGACACCAGGATGAACAGTGTTTGCTTGGACAAGAGCTCTTTGTTGGGCAGCCCATTGAGGGGGTTCAGTTTCCAGCCTAAATCGGTGTCTGGTTACTCTCTCACTTGGAGATAAGGTACCTGAATGTCTTGTGCAAACATGGAGGGGCCAGAGGGAGAACAAAACTTTGTGGAAAAGGGCTCTTGGTTGAACACTGTCAAAAGGAAGAATGTTCTAGGGAAAAACGAAACAATTCCCCCTGACTTTTGTTAGCACTGATGGAAAGTGGCAACGTATAAAAATGAGCTTTACGGCTTGCCAGAGCGTGGCTGGGAGTGGAACAGATGGCCAATTCATCTCCACCGAACTTGGCACTTCTAACAAAAGAAACAATATGTGTTTTGCTACCCTAATTTCTCCCCCAGGTATCCCGGCAGGTGACTGGGATGTCTGATGACAAGAATGACTTGACTTGTGCTCCTGGGGAGCACAAGTTACTTCTTTCTATGGCCTTGCCATTGTTTTGCCCAATCCTCTGCAGCACCCAGAGGGGTTTCTCCAGATCCAGAAGACAACAGCAAACCTGGATGACACCCACCCGCTCACAGGCACAAAACCCACCGCTCACAGGGACTCTTGTCTTCACATGGGGATTCATTTCAGCAGCCCTACCACTGCTCTGCAAACATCTATTTTCTAGTACTGCAGTTGCACACAACACATCCCAGGGATGCTTTGCTGAATGCAACTGGCTGTAAAAATTCCAAGATTAGACCGAGGGATCCAAAACTGAGTTGGCTACCCCAGTATGTTTTCACATTTAACATAATTTCCCAGACATAACCTTGATTTCAAGTTTTATATTTTTCTACACAGGGGATAAACTGCTCCACTTTCCCACAGAGAGAGTTTGAGGGCTGCACCAGGATGGCTTTCATATGGGAATGAGTGCAAGGGAAGGGGAAAGATCCTTCTCTCACTGATGCAACATGTAGGGGGCTCATCTATGCACAGCTCAAGGAGAGAGATCTGGTTGAGTCAAGCACAAAATTGTGTTTCTGAATAAAATGCATCTTTCCCCAGCTCTCACACTACAGCTGAACCAAAATCCAGTCTGGCACATACCAAGATCCTTAAAATTTGCAAGTCTTGTGAAACCAAAAGGGAACTGTGGATACCCAATGCCTCTGATACTCTCAAGCATGGCAGTGTGTGTCCATTAGCCACCAGCAGGACTCTCAGGCTTGAAAACTGCACTTTTAATATACTCCTGCCATTGCTTTTCTTTGTGACAACAGTAGAGGAAATTAGAGCCAAGTCTAAAAAGTTGTCTGCCCCATCAGGAACAGAGAATGGGTGTTCATATGATCTCTGCAAGATTACATCTCTACAAGTCCTGCTCTAACTCAAATTTGTCTGACCACACAAACAATACCCTATCACATGTTAATGATGAGGCCAGATCATCAAGTTGAAGTTAAAATCATTAATGATGACTAAAAATCATTTATTGGAAAACTTCTAGAGAAATGTTATTAATAGTAGATCAAGTTTAGGTGACACTTTAAAGAAACTGATAGTTATGCATTAGGAGAACCTTTAATGGGTTAACTAAGAATTTTATCCATAAGCTATTCTATCAGGAAATACAATGTTATATTCCCCACAGAACAAAAAGTTGTTTTGTCTTATTAGTAAATATTGACTAAAAAACACTGATTAAATGAGTGTTCCCATCCTGCTGACTCAACCACATCCGTGTTTGTTCCCTTAAGGGAGCATTACACACACTGAACATACGTCCAGAGGAATCAATCATTACACATATGTTTAGGATATTATCTTTTCCAACAGAAAAGTCCAGGCTTACAGTGAGAAACCAAAAGCCAAGACAAGTTGTTAGACTAGATTATCTCTCGGAAGCACAGCAGAACAGGGCACATCCCAGCCTTACCAAAAAGCACTGCCATATTCACATATTTTAAGGAATTTCTAAAAGGAGTCATCTCATCAATTTTTTCTTCTCATCTGATTGTTTTATTTTGTGGCTATCCATAGGGAAATGGAATAGTCTTGCAATTAAAAATACAAACTTGAATCTGCGTGATTTTAGGCAAACAATCTCCAGCCTGGTTTTAAAGACCCACAACGAAGATGCAGAGCAGGGACGCTTTAGAACATCTCAGTGTTTCCCAGCCACCAGTTTCAAGGGAATTTAAACCTATAACCTGTCTCACTTAAGTCTTGCAGCAGTGAGTGGAACAAGGCCTAAATATCTTTAAAATGCTTGAGTTGGACAGATTTTCAACACAGCTCAGCTCAAATTTCCCCTGCTTCAGCAGGATCTGTGCACATGAAGTCAGCGCGCCGGCCCGGGGCTCGCACAGCTCTCAGAAGGCTGCCCAGCGTTTTTGGGAATCTCGCCCCTTTCTCATGTTCCCAAGTGAAAGATGAGCTGCTTGAAAAAATCTAGCTTTGCTTTCTGTAAAATAAGGCTCCCAACACGCTGCTGGTTCACACAGGCTTGGGAAAGCAAGAAGTGCCCAGAGCTCAGGCCTTCAAATGGCACTGGAGGGAAGAAAACAAGGTCAGTTGGTCTCTGCACTTCCCATCCCATCAATGCTCCTGATTTCGTTAAGGCACAGTCTTTTCTACCTTTTTCACCATTTTTCTTAGACTTCTAAGACTAGGCAATTTCATTCCAAATATTTAAAACTACTGAGGAAGAAAAGCTGCTACAGACCTTCAAGTGACAGCCTGGAAGGTCACGTTTAGCAACTTTACAGTAAACTATTTCAGACTACAGTGAAAATAGTGGGATCAAAAAGTCCTCAGATCTACTCCTAGTTTCAAATACTGTGGGCAATCATAGTTAGATGTACGCAGACTGAACTCTTCTAGCCTCAAATTTCTCTGTGTGATCCGAATCCTGTTAGTTCCCAGCAGGCTTTCAAGAAAGAAAAATTAAGTACTGAAAATAGTTATTGACTAAGAGTTATATTCTTCATTCTGAAAAAATTTTATGACCCTTATTTTTGAAGCTTGTCATGTGTGACGGACCAAAACCAAATTTAAGAAGGGAGCACAGGTGGATTTTGACAAAAATGGATGGTCTGAAGGGTAAGCCTACCAGTGCAGACAGCAGGTGTGTGGCAAAAGAAGAAATACCACAGCTAGAATGTTCAAAAATATAATGCAGCAAAGGTTGGGTGCTTCTCCAGGGCTGCAAATCTGTGCAAAGGCTGGAACTGTGTTTAGGGTGTGATACCCTTGCTGTAGGTCTATGCACAGGGAAATCACTCCATCCAGTTCCTGTGTGTCCCTATCACCTGGAGAGAGGGGAAACCTGGTCAGCTCCTGCTCAGCCAAAAACGCCGGGGTGGGCTGCCCTTGGCTGGACTGCAGGTGCCCAACAGGCCACTCTATCACTGCCCTTCCCAGCTGGACAGGGGATGGAGAATAAGATAGAAAACAACTTGTGGGTTGAGATAAGGCAGTTCACTACAGCAAAAGCAAACGCTTGTGCATGAACAAGCAAAGAGAAAGAAAAGGTTTATTCTCTACTTCCCATCAACAAGTGATGTCAGGTCACGTCCCGGAAAGCAGGAATTCAACTTGTGGAGTGGCTGCTCTGGAAGGCAAACATTGCAAACAACAAATGCCCACTCCCTTTCTCCTCCTTTCCTTAGCTTTTATATCTGAGCTGATGTCACACGGTCTGGAATATCTCTTTGGTTAATTTGGGTCAACTGGCCTGGTTGTGTTCCTTACCAGGGTTGTGCTCACCCTTGATGGGAATGCTGAGAGACAGTGCTGATGCTGTGCCAGCTCTGCTCAGCAGCAGCCAAAACACTGGGGTGTGATCAACACCTTTCTATGTCCCAGTGCAAAACACAGCTCTGTGAGGCTGCGGTGGGGAAGTGAACCCCAGCTCAGGCAGACCCAATACAGTCTCCACCCTCTTATTCCACACCATTTGTGTCAAACTCAGATCCCACATAATTTATAGATCTTCTCACTATTCCATTGTATTTATTTCTCATTACTGAAATCCCTTCTTAGCAACACATACAACTTGAACTACATCCTTAAACCATCTTTAGACCCAACATACAGATTTATACATTTTCGTTCACTACCATCTGTCGTCCTTTCACAGAAAGGTATTATTTTCCCATTTTCATGGTCTTCCTCTGCCCCTCCAGATCCATGACTTGGGCTCCACTCCATCAGGTTGGGTGCTCAGGACATGAGAAGGAGCACAATCCATCGTTGGGCACTGACACCCGTCCATCCTGGCTCATCGTCACCCCCTCCTTGCCCCTCCCAAAATTTATTCTTCATCGGTTCCTGTCATTCCTGCTACTTTACTTCCTGCAACACACAACTTACATCACAGATTACATTTCCCCTGCAGGTTAAATCTCCATAAGGCACACACCAGGTCTCCCCATCCTTCCTCATCACCCACCAAGTACACCCTGGTCCCTGAGCAAAGACAGTCCCTCAGGTGGGTTTGCCTTTTCCCAAGGGAGCTGCTTCAGCCCTGGACCACTGTACCTGCTGCCTGAGCAGACAGTAAGCAATGCTCTGGCAGATGGAATGAAAGGGAGCATGTAGCTTGTCCATCACAGAGAGCACCAGGCTGGGTCAGAACAGTGTCTCCTTCGCTCAACATGTGTCTTGTGAAGCTGCCAGTCCAAGTCCCAAAGGTCATAAAAACTGTACAGAGTGTTTTGCTAGAATGATTATTCTGTCATGGCCCAAGTGTTGTGGTTATAGGTGTTACACAGGGTAATAAATAAAATGAAATTAGACAGTGTTGTGCAATCAAACGGGCAATCCATGCTGGCAGCTGTCCTGCTCAGACTCTACCCAGCCTCGTCAGATAAAGCACACGTTATTTCACTGCTGAAAGTACAACCCACGTGCCTGTGTGCTGTTTTCTCTTGATGAGACCTCGACAGGGACCTCAGCTCTCACCCCAGCTCCACACTCCTGATCCAGATCCAAACCTTCTTTTCAGGTTGGATTCCTCCCTCCCTCACATTAGAACAAGTTAGGACCATGCTCACAGAGCGAGGCTGTTCCAAACTCCTGTCAGTACAAGGAGCATCAGTCCTTGGTGCCAAGAGTGTCACAGAACTGCTCTGGGAGACATCACAAGAGCTACAGGAGCCCTTTGCCTGCAGGTCAGTGGAGGGCTACTCATCCACAACATGGAATTTGACAACTCTAGCCACTTTAGGGTAGGGATGTTAAAAAATTGCAGTTTGTGTGCTCTTGGTTTCACTGTTATCAGTCAATTTTTGTTGGACAAGGGCTGGGTCTGTCTCCTCCCCTTGCAAATGATGGCTCTGCTCACCATCTGCAGCCATCCCTCCTGCCCGCCCCAGCACCACCCCAGTGAAGAAAGGATGCAAACCCAAGTGTTTATGGCCTCACCTATGATGTGGATGAGCCTTGTGTGAGCCCCTGTTACCACTCTGGCAAAACAGAGACTCCTATACACCAGTCAGCCTATCGAATTCTTTTCTTTTCTTACAGGAATTCTGGGGAGGTTTTCTCACCATTTCGAAGTTCGGGAACCTTCAGGTCAACATTTTTTGTCACTGCAAATAGATGCATTTTGTTCACAGTGTAATAAGCAATTTTTAGACCTGGAGTTTTTTTGTTTGGTTGGGTTTTTTTGTGTTTTTCCCAATCAAATGAGAAAACACGCAACTAAAAATTCCACCAAATCTGGAAAATTCCTTTTTGAAAAGTGACACAAAATATAAGCATTTTCCAATGAAACTTATTAATAAGACTCCTTTTTAGAGTGCCTGAGCAATGTTCAGTGGTCTCTCAACCACGTATTACCAGAGTGTCTTGCCATTCCCCAGATATGTTGTAGCTGTGGTGGCAGACCCTGTCCAGCTGCTTGTAACAAGAAAATTGTACCACTACACAGGCAGCAGAGCAGCTTTCCAGGTCCCACTGCTGCCAAGACAAGGAGACAGGAGCCACAGCCCGATCAGACACGGGAGAGCGGCCGCCCCGCTGAGCCAGGCTGAGCTCACTGCTGCAGAAACGTGCTCAGCACTGGCCTGGGGCAGGATCACAGGAACCCTGGAACGTGACAGAAGTGACTTGTACAATCCCCTGTAAAATATGTCCCAGCTGGAGCATGACATCATGGCCATTGATCAACCTGGGAGAACCTGCAGTCCTGGTCCCGACTGTCCTTTGTACTGACCAGGAAAAGGAAACGAGTTTTGCTCTGAGCTGTGACCAGGGACAGCAGCCAGGGAATGGCCTGAAGGTTCAGGTTGGATCTCAGGCAAAGGTTCTTCCCCCAGAGGCTGGTTGGGCACTGCCCAGGCTCCCCAGGGCAGTGGGCACAGCCCCAAGGCTGCCAGAGCTCCAGGAGGGTTTGGATGATCCTCTGGGGCACAGGGGGTGACTCTTGGGGATGGTCCTGTGCAGGGCTGAGGGTTGGACTGGATGATCCTTGTGGGTCCCTTCCAGCTCAGCATATTCTGGGATTCTGTGCCACAGGGAGGCATCTGCCAAGGATTTCTTCTTGTTCTAGGACACTGTCAGGCCTCTCTAGAACTTTTCTTAAAAGAAAAATCAATATTGTTGCTTCTTTCCAAGGATACTGGAAATCCTTAGCCATAGGTTTGCTAAGTCTCAGGAGCAGATCCTGAGTTAGTTAATAGCTGCTACACTTCTACAGGTAGGCAGACTGAGACACAGAATGGTTGAAGTGTGACACTTGAAATTGTCACCAACTTAGAAACTGCCTTTATGTATATGTATGATCTTGAAATAAATATGCTGAGTGGTGAGGTTTTCTTTTCCCATTTATCCAACTTATAAGGAACTTAAGCAATGAGAGAAATAAAGTCATATAATCAAATATTAAAGGCAGCAAATACCTATAGGAAAGTAAATTATAAAAGCTCCTCTACTACACATACACAGCAGGAAAAATGCCCTTGGACTAATTGCAGCTAAGCTTTGTAGCTTGGAATTTTTCAAATTCAGATGGCAAATCATAAAGTAAATGAAATACGCACAAAAATGTAGTGTTTAAAAAACAAATTTTACATCCTGGAGATTTCCTGAGCTAAAGTAGGATTAGAAAATACTGTAATGTGTTTGGAAGCAAATTTAAAACTTAAACTATCTTGTCATAATTTTTAAGTATTTTGATACATAAGAATATTAAAAAGGGGATCTAGAATGGCAGAGCATTTTGCCCACATCAGAATCCCCCCTGCTACACAGATGGCCCCCAGGGTCTCGGGCAGCTTCTCCTCTCTTTCTCCTGTGCAGTTCCTCAGCCCCTGGCAGGAGTTTGGGTGTGCCTACAAGGGGAGTTGTGCCTGCAGGAGGTGGGAAGACGCTGCCATGACCCTCCCTAAAGGGGTCATCACAGACACACACCCCCCTCACATCGGCCCCAGGACACCAACCTGCATTGGGGTTACTCTGTTACAGCCGTTTGGAGTGTGACGGGAAACAGTGTTTGCTCTACAAACCCCCTCACTCAGCTCCATGTTCTGACCTCAGTGGGGATGGTGGGGGTCACACCACAGACCTGAGATACCCGAATCCCCTGGAGCAAGACAAAGTCCTCTGTTTTGGGCTCTGGCACTTGCTCACTTACAACCCATTTCAGTCATGCAGGAACTGAGCTTCTCAGCCTTCCAGTAACAATAAAAAGTGCAATCCAGCTTTTCTGCAAGGTCCTCACCTCCTGATCTGCCTTAGTTGGACTGCAGTTGGAATGGGATTTAGGAGCAAGAGCGTAGATTCTGCACTAAGCAAGTTTGTTGTTACAGGTAAAGCAGTATAATGTTTATTAGAACTCAAGGGAAAGGTTGGATGTAGTAAGAAATTTATATAAAGAATATAAATTATAAAATTTTGAAACATTTAAGTCCAAGTAGGAATGAACAGCAATAGAGAGCATCCAAAGGAGGGACATGGACATGGGGCAGGGCCTTGATTTGAAGCTATGAGAGGACACTCAGGGCACTTGGTGTGTTCAGCTGGAGCAGAGGAGACTGAGGTCAGACCTCCCTGCAGTTCCAAGTGCCTGGGCAGGGGCAGAGGAGGGGCAGGGACTGAGCTCTGCTCTGGGGGGACCAGGGACAGCAGCCAGGGAATGGCTGGAGCTGTGTCAGGGCAGGCTCAGGTTGGATCTCAGGCAAAGGTTCTTCCCCCAGAGGCTGGTTGGGCACTGCCCAGGCTCCCCAGGGCAGTGGGCACAGCCCCAAGGCTGCCAGAGCTCCAGGAGGGTTTGGATGATCCTCTGGGGCACAGGGGGTGACCCTTGGGGCTGGTCCTGTGCAGGGCCAGGGGTTGGACTGGATGATCCTTGCAGGTTCCTTCCAACCCAGCACATTCAGTAACTCTGTGAAAGCTGGGTTGTACAAACCTGTCCCAGCTCCCAGGCTGAACCAAAGGCCTTTTCCAAGCTTGTCCCCCCAGCACAGCACACGCAGCCTCACGCTGCATTCCAGTCAATCAGCAGAAAATCCCATACTGCCTCCTAGATGTTATCCCTCACGTGCTGGATTAGTCCCAAGCTCCGTGCTCTCCAGTAGGCACTGACAGACGGCAGGAGATGATGTAGAGGTGCAATCGTATCAGAGTAGTGAGAGTACAAATCTGTACAGCATAATGAGTCTTCTATTGCATATATCAGAGCCTTGAAACTTTTTCTAGTTAAATATATAGTCTAAAAATTTCCAGCATATATCATATCATCGAAACAACAGGCTCCCATTGTTCACATGGCATAAATCTATCACAGTCTCATAACTGCATACGATTTCCACCAGCTCCAGCCCTATATATTGTCGCACGAGGGGCGAAGGGTTTGGACATGGAAATCGACTTACAGTGTAAGAACAAATTTGGCATTGTTCTGTACCTGAAAGTCACACATTTCCATGATGACCAGTGAACTCTTACACAGATTGCTGGCGAGGGTAAATAATGCTGAATAATCAGATGTGTTCTGCCTGGGGCTCTGCTCGAGTGAACTGCAGCTCAGGGCTATTGTGGCACCACAGCCCCAACAGAGCCCCATCTGCTCCTTCAGCACAACCCAACAGCAGCAGCAGAGCAGCTCGATGGCCCAAAGTCACAGAATCACAGAGTCACAGAATCCCAGAATGTGCTGGGTTGGAAGGGACCCACAAGGATCATCCAGTCCAACCCTCAGCCCTGCACAGGCCCATCCCCAAGAGTCACCCCCTGTGCCCCAGAGGATCATCCAAACCCTCCTGGAGCTCTGGCAGCCTTGGGGCTGTGCCCACTGCCCTGGGGAGCCTGGGCAGTGCCCAACCAGCCTCTGGGGGAAGAACCTTTTGCTGAGATCCAACCTGAGCCTGCCCTGACACAGCTCCAGCCATTCCCTGGCTGCTGTCCCTGGTCCCCCCAGAGCAGAGCTCAGTCCCTGCCCCTCCTCTGCCCCTCCCCAGGCAGTTGGAACTGCAGGGAGGTCTCCCCTCAGCCTCCTCTTCTCCAGCTGAACACACCAAGTGCCCTCAGTGTCCTCACACGGCTTCAAATCAAGGCTCCTCACCCCCTGTGGACCATCTTCACCCCCTGTGAACCAGGATGATCTTGGGGGTGCTCCAGCCCCCCCAACCTCACCATAGCACTGTGCCACTCCATGGGACACAAGACCCCTGCCTGTCCCACACAGAGCCTGATGCCCTCGAACCCCAAAATGTATTTATTGTTTTCTCTCTCAGCTCTGCTGGTGAGAGTAGGGCACTCCCTCAGGAGAATCAAGAGTCATTTACAACGGTTCTGTGTCAGGATGAGCAGCAAACACAGGTGGGCTCTCAGTGGCTGTCAGGTGGGAGATATTTGTTTGTCAGGAAAATGTCCACATTCCATCTTTGCTCGCTGAAGCTCCGCAGCTGGCAGAGGACAGCTGGGGATCTGGGCCAAGAAGAGTTTGGTGTTAGGGCCTGCAAAGGGCGTGTCCCACTGCTGGGCAGTGGTCCCAGCTTGGCATCCTCCTGCTCTACCTTGTGTTCTCTTGGGGCTGAAGATCTCTGTGTTTACCACAAACAGATGAAGAGATGCACAGCCCTGCTCTGCAGAGCAGACACGCTTGTGCATCACAACAGGCTGGAGGTGGCTGATGTTAGATGGAAGTGTTTCTATCCTAAAACAAGACTCAGCCTCCTTCCCCGTCACAGATTTGTTTCCATTCCCATACCTACCCCCGGTCACTCTTCTCTGCAGTGTCTTCTCATTCCTTCTTTTTAGGAAGAAATTGCTCCCTGTGAGGGTGGGGAGGCCCTGGCACAGGTTGCCCAGAGAAGCTGTGGCTGCCCCTGGATCCCTGGAAGTGTCCAAGGCCAGGTTGGACGGGGCTTGGAGCAACCTGGGCTAGTGGAAGGTGTCTCTGCCCATGGCAGGGGAGTTAGAACTGTATGATCTTTATGTTCCCTTCCAACCCAAAGCATTTTGTGATTCTATGATAATGATTACACCATGACTATCCATTACCTCCTCCAGATGAAGACACATATAATTTTCTCAGGGGTCCTTGTGGCAGGTCTCAGAAGTACATGAGAGAGATTGCACCAGATGTAAATCTGCTGGGAACATTTTAAAAAGCCCCCCCTTCATGAGAGGTGCTGCTGCAGAGGCACCTGCCCAGCTCAGGTGCTGCTGGGCAGCCTCTTGGGTCAGGTACTGATCCCCTTGCCTGGAGTGCCCCCAGGAGCAGGGCTGGCACATCACACACAGAGGTGGCCAGAGGTCACTTTAAGGGCAGGATGCTCTCATATTCCCCCTGAGGATGTAACAGATGGAGTGCTATGGAGATGCTCTCTAGGGCACTCCTGCAGCAAACAATTGACAAATTTGGCCTCAAAGGCATTTCCATGGATGAGGTGAGTGCAGCCACAAAGCCTGATTCATCAAAGGGAGAGAAAACACACTGTCAAAATATCACCTTCCAGTTCTGTCTGGAGGAGGATTAAAGCCTTTCTGCTCTTACCACTGAACCATGTCCTTGCACCTGAGTGCCCATGTGCAAGGAGATGCCCACAATGCACAGAGTCTAATTCGAAAGGACGGTAGGAAATGACTCACTCACTCACTCGCTGCTGGAGGGCTGCATAAAATACTGGCTGTGGTCTCACATCATACCACACAGGCAGGAGAATTCTATCAGCACACAGAGGCTATAGAATTACATTTTCTCATCAAACCCCAGACACACACCATAGATTGCAGGCACTCTACTGGCAACATGCAGCCTTGCAGCACCAGTCCAGGGGAGATTGGCTTGCAGCAAACACAACTTGTGTTCTGCTGTCACTCTGCTGTACTTCATGAAATTTGGGAACAAGAAGTCATGAACTACAGCCTAACCAGAGTAGAAGCCAGAGTATAACCATCGTCTTCCTGGCCCACGGTTTGTGATAAGGAGCAAACTGCAAATATATTCCCCAACAGGAGCAGTGCCTGTGTTGGGTGCTCATCACAGGCAGGGCAGCACCACTGAGTCACTGCCTTCCACACCTTGTCATTCTCAGCACCAGGATTTCTGTCTGGAAGCTGAAACTCTGTTAGTGTGGGACAAGTATTATTTATATCCAAACAGACAGTGTGTTACAGGTCTCACTGTGGGGACAGTCTGCTGGAGATCTGGGTTATAACGGTGCCATCTTCAGAGTTTGGGGTCTTCCATGCAAGAAATTGCATTACAATGCCTGAGTGGTCCAAGGGAGTAGCTGGTGCCTTAGTTACAGGTAACTGAATTTTCTTTTTAAACCAGGAAATCCCATAACTCTAAAACTAAAACTGACCAGGCCAAAATCTTTTACCTTTAGAAACCTTTATATGGTTAAATCACTTTGTTCTCTTTCAACTATTTCAAGCTTAAAAGCCTATTAAAAACTTTTTTTTTTGCTTAGTGTAATCAGTAAATATTTTGCACAGTTTATAATTGCCAATGATGTAGTTTAACTCATCTGAATAGAGTTTGCTCAATGAACAACTTTTAGATCTTGCTTTCTGTAGATTTAGATCTCAGTGAAGTCACTCACTGAGTGAAAAAAATGAAATTTTTAATGGGAAAGGAAGCAAATTCCTTGGATAGCACAAACAGAAGAAGTTTCCACATCAGAGTCCTAAAGAAACGTACAATCAGAGAGAGCCACTGACCAAGAAGATTCTGGTCTACATGAGCGAGATAAACAGGGCAGAGGAAGCAGCACTCCAAACTGGAAGACAGAAATAATCTAGAAATCCAATCTAGTTCATTCCCAGTGTTAAAATACCTCAAGCTTGGCACAGTAAACCTGCATTGCTACATATTTTCTGTTGTATTTGAATTTTTCAAATGGGACATCTTCTTTGCCCTGGCAGGAGTCACCACTTCTTCCCTGTGAGGGTGGGGAGGCCCTGGCACAGGCTGCCCAGAGAAGCTGTGGCTGCCCCTGGATCCCTGGAAGTGTCCAAGGCCAGGTTGGACAGGGCTTGGAGCAACCTGGGCTAGTGGAAGGTGTCCCTGCCCATGGCAGAGAGTAGGAACTAGATGATCTTTCAGGTCCCTTCCAACCCAAACCATTCTGTGATTTTATGCTCCAGCAGGAATCTGACACCCCATTAGAAATTCTGTCACAGTGATATTAAAATCTGCATTTTTAGAGTGGTTTGAAACAAATTTTGTGGGTTATGGGAATGGTACCCATTTTACAGTTCTTTGATGTGTGTAACGAGGATGGTAACACAATTTTAACACACAAAAGGGCATCGAGATTAAATTGACTGTATTTGAAAGTACATCCAGATCCTCAGGAGAATGTACTAGAGATAAGTGGGGCTAAATGTTAATGTCCAGCAACTGTCATATGATAAGGTCATTATATCATTAGCTAATGAAATACAGGCCTAATATATCTTCTGCTGGATATGGAACAGGCAGGATGTCAGTGTATTTTATTAGCTTAATGACAATTTGAAAATCAACATGTAAGAGGTGATGGCCAGACCAAGAAATGCTTTTTACCTTAACCCAAGAGGGATAACTTGTGAATTTAACTTCCCAGCTCCAGTCACCAACATAACCAACCAGTGCTGGGACGTTTTCATGGGTTTTGTCACCCTTCCTTTTGTTAGTAACAGCCACACACACATGTTCAAAGGTTTAATACAGCTCAGTATCTCATTATATTAAACATACAGTAGGCATTACATTGCACAAATTTTCCACTCTCCTGGGTCCCCGAAGCACTGATTAGACTATTCCTTCAAAAGGCATCCAGGAAAACCAGGAAAAGGCCTTTAATAGAGGTTTTGATCAGTGTTTCCAGAACAGATCCTAATTGCTGTGTTCTTATTTGAATGAGAGAAGAAACTTCGTAGAAATTCAAATCTTTAATGCTAAAAGGAAATAACACTTAGTCATGACTCGTTACACAAAAACAAGTCTCATTTGGTGCATTTATGTTCTTGTGTCCTTTCTATCCTGTTGATGGCTGTTTCTCACTGCTGTCACCTGTTCCTCTGTGTGAGGAACAGGTTCCTCTCCGTTCTTCACACTCGTACACAGGGACCCCAACGTTACCCAGGAAAATAATGTCACTCATTATCCCTTCTGCGGTGGGTTAAACATCTCTAATGCCCTCTCAGGCCTTCCCTGAGGTTTTGAGGTAGTTCCCAGGTATAACTGAAGGAAAGAAAAATTGCTAAATATTTCTGTCTTCATATTTCTTTCTTTCTTCTCTTATTTCTACTTTTCTATTGTTCCTAATACACCTCGACCTCCCTGTGTTTGCTCTGTCCTGGGAACTAGAGACATACATATTTTCCTTCAGAATGTTGAAATCAAAGGTTGTTTTCCATCATGTTCTCCCCCTGGAGCAATGTGGATATCAAAGAGCAGTGTTTGTATGCACACTGCAAAGCAAACACTGTAGACCTCCAGCAAAATTCTGACATTAATAGATTATATTATTGGCTGCAAGACTTTTTGTTGTGTATGTATTCTGCAGTACCTTGATTCCCACAGAGTCTACGCCCCCTAGGACTAAGAGTGTCTCTTGAGATATGTATTTTCTTCTCCATTGGTTACTCAGTGGGGTTACACAATCCCAGAAAGTAACTCAGAGACTGAGGTATTCCAGGGAGACAGAAGAAATTCAGGTGTATCTGACCCAACAATTGCATGTCAACAAAACACTCACTGAATCAACAAATCACTCACCTGGATTGGTGAAGTCATTGTCATTTGGATGAACTGACAGCTAGACCAACACAGACTGACCACAGCTACCAAATCCTGAGGTACAAGCCTAAAACCCCTGTTGGAGCCAGTCTACAATTTAGCTGTAATTCCAAGAATTCAAGAGATGAAGCCTCTACTGTGAGAAAGGGGAGAACAACCTCTTTAACCTGCCTAGATCCCTTCACGGACAAATGCCTCAAATTTCACATTGGCCACAAAAGCTTCAGCTGGAAGCACAACTTCCAGACAGCAACATCCGACACCATCACAGACAAATCTGCTGGAAACTGGGATCTTGTTGCTCCAGCTCTACCACAGGCTGGAACTGCATCACTCACCACCACACAGGGTCCTCCATCCAGGCTCTCCATCGTCTGCAGACACAGGCAGAACTCCATCAGGGTAAGTAATGAGATGCAAATGTATTCCTTCAGAGGTTGATCCAAAGCCCAGTCAAGTCAATTATTATTAATGTAATTAGTACTGTATAAGCAGTTCAAGACATAATGCAAGTCAGGTCTCCATCAAGCCAGGCTGCAGATATATGCAGAGCAGAATTAAAGGGTTTACAAGCTAACTGAGTGTGACAGACAAAAGGAAAGAGAGGCAGGAGATGTGAGGTGATAGAAAAAGAGCAGATAATCTGCCACAGAAACCCAATCTTAATCCTGTGCTTTGTCTGGCAAACCATGCAACCTTCAGTGGGAATTTCCAATAACTGTTACATCAAAAACATGCTCATTAAACAGTATTTTGAACCTTTATTTGTAAAGCATTTTCTCTCTCCTCGCATTTTTATTCATTTCACCTTGCCTTCAGCAAGCATAAGCACACTGTTTATTTCTATAGGAGTGCCTACATATTGAGGGTCATTCAAGCCAAGTCAATGGCATGACCCTATGGTTGCAAGCATGAATGAAAAGCTGAACAAAACCCACCATGAGCTTAGCTTTATTCTGTATCAGTAATTAAAAATGCCTGAGTCACACTGTGCAGCCTCCTCCAAGGTAACTGCTTTGCTCGGGTGTCACGGCCAGATGCCAACCCACGAGCCCCTCGCTGCGGGCTGGCACCTGCCCAAACTCGCTTTTTTTTTTTCTTTTTTTTTTTTCTTTTTTTTTTTTTTTCCAGTCCAGAAGGGAGAGTTTCCATGTGCGGAGGGAGGGGCTGAGGAGGGAGCGGTGAGGGAGGGAAGGTGGCTCGCGGTGATGCGGGGGAGCTCCCGCTCCTCCTCGCTTTGCACAACACCCTCTCCCCAAGCTCCCGGCGCTGCTGGTGCAGTCAGAGCACCCTCTGCTGCTCTCCTCCCTCCTGCCAACAAGCCCCTGGCATCTGTCAAACTCTTCCAAACGTGTGCGATGGGATACTCCTGGTACCCTCCCTGCTTCCACCCTGCGAACCGGGGTCTGCAAGCACATGACCTGAGCTTTTTGCGTTGTAAGGGAGCACAGGATGAGGATCATACACACCTCCATCACTGTTTCTGCAAACCTGCTAGTTACTAAGCCAAGGGATTATAAAAAAAACAGCAGGAAACTCTTCTTGTTCTGTAACTCCAGTGTCTGGGTGTAACTGGGAATAGAAGCTGCCCCACAGCTCTCGGCGATGGCACGGGCTCTATCTGGAAATTGTTGGAAGTGCCATTGCTATTAGACCATATGAATGCAATTATAATATTCCAATAGAACTCAGTCGAGTATGTGGTAAACCAAGGGAACATACAAGGGAATGTGTGTAAGACAATCTCCCTATCGTGCATGTACAAGGGCACCAGGATTTCTTCCAGAATCCAGCCATTCCCCACACCTCCCTGGTGCTCCTGGAGGAGGAGAGCAAAGGCTGGCTGAAGCTGCACTGGTGGGGATGGAGGGCTACCAGGTCACCCCTGACATGTCAAGCCAGCCAGCCACGCTGGGGCAGACGAGGAAAAACAGCGGTAGGAAGAACTTTTGTAGCTGTAAAAGGCAAGTCAACATGTAAATCCTAGTTAAAATATCTTTATTAGCGGCATTTTAATCACTTGCAAAATCTGGACCAGGATCAAACCAAACATAAGGCAGCAGCTGCTGTAAACAGCCGTTGTTGAAATGGAAAAATGATTAGTGCTGAGGGAAGGATGTCAGGCGTAATGAGCCTGACTTGAATGCTGCTGGAGCTGAGCACCAGGCACGGCTGGGCACGGCTGGGCACCTCAGCATCACTGTCCTGCCCTACAGAACCTCTCCCGGCACAGAGCTCCCATGTCCTACCCAGACAACCATCACTGGCCATAGTTACACCACTAAGGTGTTTTCCAGACTCTACTTGGAGAAGGGAACAATGACACTGAGGCAGGAGCCTCTGTCTTTCCATCACACACTGGGCTGTAACACTGACAGTCATTTAAACTTCTGCAGAACTAGGGAAGAGTCGTTATCCACTGAAACCCAAACTGAAACCAGATATGTATTAGCTGTATTCTGGCTCTAGTTGGGTTACACCATCTTTCCCTACACTGTGGGAAGGGCCCTGGGAGTCCTGGTGGTGCCAGTTGTCCCTGAGTCAGCAGTGCCCTGGCAGCCAGGAGGGACATCCCTGTCCTGGGGCATCAGGGAGGGGATTGTCCCGCTCTGCTCTGCCCTGGGGCGGCCTCACCTCAACATTGGGGCAGTTTGGGGGGACACAATGGAAAAAGGGTCTAAAGCTGTTGGAGAGTGTCCAAAGGAGGCACACGAGGATGGGGAAGGGCCTGGAGGGGCCATACCAGGAGCAGCTGAGGGCACTTGGTGTGTTCAGCTGGAGAGGAGGAGACTGAGGTCAGACCTCACCAAGGTCTGCAGCTCCTCCCGAGGGGCAGCTCCATCTCTGCTCTGTGTGAGCAGGGACAGCAGCCAGGGAATGGCTGGAGCTGTGTCAGGGCAGGCTCAGGTTGGATCTCAGCAAAAGGTTCTTCCCCCAGAGGCTGGTTGGGCACTGCCCAGGCTCCCCAGGGCAGTGGGCACAGCCCCAAGGCTGCCAGAGCTCCAGGAGGGTTTGGACAATGCTCTCAGGGACAGGGTGGGATCGTTGGGGTGTCCTGGGCAGGGCCAGGAGTTGGACTCCATGGTTCTGATGGGTCCCTTCCAACTCAGCATATTCTATGATTCTAACACATTTCACCTGCTGCAGCTGTAGGAATACAAGAGGTTTTTTTGTGTTAGTGAGAATAAGGTCTACAAAACAAGTTTTATTTGAATTGACCCAAACTAAAGAAATATATTTTAAAATAACAAGAAACAAAATGTAAAAAATGTATTACACTGACAGCAAAAGACAAATCTCAAAACTGGAAGATGTTTTGCACATCTATTTCAATTAATGCAACTAAATTAATAAATACAGGAAAGCTGGGCTTCAAAACTGTGCAGGCAAAGTGCTCTGAATACCCACCTCTGCAGCACAGAAAACAGGTGACAAACATTAGGCAAATTCATAAATGTTCCAGTCATAAAAGCATTTAATTCAAAGAAGTAATTGAAAGTGAGATGGATTAGAAGGCACATACAGCAGCTTTGTCTCTTCCAGCTCTCTCCCTGCCTTTCACTACCGATCTGGACCTTTGGAGAACCAGGTCCTACACTGGTCTATGTATCACCTCCAGGCAACTCCAGCTGCTGCCCTTGGCCTTAGCATTTCCAAAGTGATCAAAAATGCACTTACCTAATTTTAATTGTTACTAGTGTGAGTCAAAAAGGTTTAACTGGCTTCAAATGACCCAGCTGAGCACCATGGACTGGGGCAGTTCTTCCTTCTGTGGACTTCCAGCAGGCTGAGCTTCAACAGTAACTGATGGTACAATTTTCATTACCTCATCCAAAGCACTTTCTGTGGTGTACATGGGTTAATTTGGCCAGCAAGTAACTGCGAGGTGATTCTGTCCCTCTACTCCACTCTCATGAGACCCCCCTGCAGAGCTGCTCCAGCCCTGGGGAACAGCACAGGGAGCACATGGAGCTGCTGGAGAGTCCAGAGGAGGCACCAAGAGGATCAGAGGGATGGAGCAACTCTGCTGGGAGGAAAGGTTGGGAGAGTTGGGATTGTTCAGCCTGGAGAAGGGAAGCTTTGGGGTGATCTAATTGTGGCCTTGCAGTGCCTGAAGGAGCCAACAGGAAAGATGGAGAGAGACTATTGACAAGGGCCTGGAGGGACAGGACAAGGGGGAATGGCTTCCCACTGCCAGAGGGCAGGGTGAGATGGGATATTGGGAAGAAATTGTTCCCTGGGAGGGTGGGGAGGCCCTGGCACAGGTTGCCCAGAGAAGCTGTGGCTGCCCCTGGATCCCTGGAAGTGTCCAAGGCCAGGTTGGACGGGGCTTGGAGCAACCTGGGCTAGTGGGAGGTGTCCCTGCCCATGGCAGGGGTGTGGAACAAGATGATCTTTAAGGTCCCTCCTAACCCAAAACATTCCATGATTCCATGTCTCTGTTTAAACAACTCCCATTTAAATAGTTTAAATCAACTGGAAATTGGTTTGGCAAGAGCAAGAACATTCCAGTTCAGGTTCTTGCACCAGAACAATTCACACGAGCCAGGAGGGCACCTGGCTGAACCATGATGATTCTGATCAGCATTAGCTCAAACTGTGGCCCTTCAGCACCAGGACAGGTTTTGATCACAAGAACAGTCCAAACAAGTCAGTGTAAAGGTCCTTGTAGGCTCCTGTTGGGATTCAGAGATGCAAATGGAGAGTGCGAGCACTGAGTGAACAGAGCTGAAATTGCCCTCAGGCAGATTCCATCAGGAGCACATGACCATACTGACCATAGAGGAAAGCAAATTACTGGCCCCATGTATGGAACATATGAGCCTCCAGACTGCATCTCTCATCCACACAACTTGAAACTTCTTACTGCCATTCACTGCCATTCCACTCAGGGTGAAATTCCATCAGAATCCAACTCAAAGTACACATTGTAGGCTGTCCTCAGAAACAGGTATAAAAACTACTTCAAAATTAAATAATTTGTTCCCCATGACTTGTTTTTGCTCTTCATAAGGCAGAGGAGGTTAGAGTTACAACTCTCACTGTGACACCATAGTCCCTCTTGCTACACAAAGAGCCTCTCTTCCTTCCTCGTTGACAGGATGCCACAAGAAATTCCAAATTTGAAAGCAGCTCAAATCATGTTGAGTACCCATCCACATGCCATTGATCATTCCTGTGTGTCATGAGGAGCACAAACCAGTTCCTTAAATCTCCTGCATTTCAAATGCTGGATATCAAAACACAACTGTAGCTTGAGAGGTGGCTTCATCTTCACCAACTCTTCATCCTATCCAGGAGAATTTAAAAAAAAGCATTGTTTAGTATTTTTCATTTCCATAAGGGGGAGCTTGTGCACAGAAGATTGCTGTTGGTGACTCTCCAGCCCCAGAGACTTCACACAACTCCAGCTCATGGAGACCTCCTTGTGTGTTATTTGTGCTGTGAGAGCAGGTCCCACACCCTGCGTGCTCCCAGCGCCTGCCCCGGAGCACCCGGAGCTGAGCTCCTGGGACAGTGAGCAGGGAGAACAGCTCGGCACCAACCAGAGGTATTTGACCTGTGCTCAAGTGTGAGTTCTGTTTATATAATCATATTAGTGGAAGGTTAACATTTTTCTTTAGCTAATGTATAATTCATACCACCAACAATGCAAATTACTCTCTGCGGTTTGGAGGTTGACTCTGCCTAGTAAATATTAACATTTGTGGGATGAAAAATAATTGGGAGGGTTACGTGGCAAGATCTGTGTCAGAGTTATGTGGTAACAGGCTATCGACTGTTAATAGTTGGGCTTGGAATTAAAGACCTTGCTGTGATCAGACTTTACAAAACCCCACCCTTGTTCGAAGGGCAAGCAATAGTTTCTACCTGTTCTGGCAGCAGTTGAGTAAGTAAATGGCTGGTAAAAAATTCAAACATTTCCCATTGGGGAGGTGGCAAAAAAGTCATGCAAATTATCAGGTGTTATACATAGTGAATCAGGTGTTAAACATACTGAATTTCCTGCACAACATATAAAAACTTTAGTTGAATAAGAAGTTAGGAATGAAAATCTAACACTGCAAAGACCTCTGAGGTGTAACTTTTGAGCTCTACTTCCAGCTCTCTTGGAAAAAAAACTGGTCTTCATGGTTAAACCTGCAATGGCCACCACTCAGCACTGTGTGCAGCATCTGCTGAAATTCTCCCACCTTCATGATTTCCCAGGATTTCTGGAGTAAACCCAAACTCCCACACTCAGCTTAAGGCCTCCTGTTCAAATACTTTGAGCCAGCTCTGTGATAGCCATGAGCAGTACTCCTTTCTAAAATGTTCACTTCTGATTTTCTTTACACTCAGTCTTTAATGTCTGTTGTGTCACTGTTATAAACAAGATCAGTTATTTAGACAAAATTCCCCAGTCCTGCCTGTGTACCTGTAATTCATAAAGGTGACTTCTGAAAACACCTGCTGCCACTGCCGGCGTGGTAAAAATGCCTGGTTTGGATGTCTCACGAGCATCACTTTGTCACAGGTATCCCTTCTCAGCAAAGATGGACTCAATGACAGAGCAGGGAGCAGAAAACCCCATCCTCAGTTCCAGCTTCATTCCTGAGCAAAAGCAGTTGTGAATCTCTGTTAGAGAAGGACAACATGCTGATGAGTGGCCTGCAAGAGAGCTGGAGAGGGACTTTGGACAAGGGGCATGGGGTGACAGGAATGGATTCAAACTGACAGAGGGCAGGTTCAGATTAGGTATTAGGAGGAAATTCTTCCCTGTGAGGGTGTTCAGTGCCAGGTTGGAGGGGGCTTGGAGCAACCTGGTGTAGTGGGAGGTGTCCCTGCCCATGGCAGGGGCATGGAACAAGATGATCTTTGAGGCCCCATCCAGCACAAACTGTTCTGAGATTCTATGATGGGTGTCAGCAGTTTACACTGTTGTTTTCAAGAAGAACTGGCTCTGAAGTTTGGTGCTTTCAGAGTAACATAAAAACATATTTGGATTTTATCTGCTCCCAAATCTCATTTGTGTAACAAGATTAAAGTGCTCAGGCATTAAATGCACACGTATCCTATTTTTGTTGGGGTAAGAATGAAAGATTTTGTCTTGTCTATACAGTGGAGACTAGAACCCTCTTACAATAAAGTCTAAATGTGCACAAAGCATCCACACTGCATACCCTGGGTTATGGGCTGCCTTCAATAGTGAGGCAACAGTACCACATATCTGGAGACACAAAAACTGTATAAATAATGAACACAGGCTCAAAGTGTCACCTGTAGCTGTCCTGCCCAGCAGAAGAAAGGACAACTACTTCAGCTGCCTTGCTGCAGGGTAAGTGCCCTGTGGGGCCATCCCTTATCTCCTTATCTGATCCCCATCTTGCACGATGGGAATGGTCCATAACATTCACTCATGTTCCTCAGAGAAATGATGGGAGAAGTTTTGCTTTATTGACCAATTCTGAATATTACTTAGCACAGATCAAGAGGTGCTTCACACCTTTCTTCCATAACCTGAAAATGTGCTGAGTGTTGAACGAGCTCCTGCAACTGTGAGGGGAGGAATTCCATGGGAACACATGGCTGAGGGTGGTGGAGGAAAACTGATCCCATCAGGAGCCCAGAAAAGGATGGTTGTACAGAAATCCCAAGCAAAGAGCCCATTTTAAAGAAGCTCAGCACATCAGAAAATCAGGTCACTTATTTAGGTGTATAATTCCAATATAACTTATCAGAATTGTATTTTTATATAAGAATAATAATTGTATCATATATATAATTACATTATATAGTATATAACATACTATATAATAATATAATTTACATTATTATATATTGTATTAAAATATTATATAATATATAATTCTAATATAAAATAATAATTATATTTACTTCATAAATTTATAATATAAATTTACTTATAAATTTATATTTATGAGTAAATATATTTATTTAGGCATATATTCCTAATAACCAATTCAGGTGTTTAATTTACCAGGTCAGTCTTTCTATGAGATCCAGAACAAATTAAGCAAATCTGGGGTCTAACCTCCTCAAACTGCAATAATGCAGTTTGCTTCTTTCACTGTTTTTTCTGTCTCTCATAAACAACCTGGGGCACGAACACACTCTCTCTATTTGCAGTTTAGGACATAATTCAACAGAGACCCAACTACAGATGAGGCCATTATGAAAACAATCACATGAGAGTGCATGGAAAGTCAACTCCAGTGGCACAAGGCAGAAGTCAAAGAGCTCATTATATTAATTATTAAAATAACTATAGAAAAGGGTGAATTTCCATCTCCTGAAATCTTTCAGTTGAGTCTTACTAAAGTATGTGTTCCATTCCTGCAAGACTTAGAGGCTTAATACAGGAATCAAAGAGAATCAGTCTGGTACCTCTTGGCTTTAAACATCTCTGGATCTTGGGGCAGGAAATGAGTTGCCAAGAAATAAAGTCCCTTTTTTAATTCAAAGTAAAACACACCTACATCTACAGTCTGGGGAGACAGCTACCGAGGAGATACGATATCACATCCCAGACTTGTTTCCTCTGGTACAAGGCAAGGACAGATCAGTCCAAAGAAAACTCCTCAGCAGATTGAAGCAGACAAAAAAAAGTACATTCACTTGTTAATGTCTAATAGTCTCAGATGTCTACGGTACAAAGGAAAGTATTTGAACTGCTTAAAAGTTTTATGGCTAGAATAACATTCAATAAAAAATACATTTTTGCAGGACTGGCTGAGGAACCACAAGCAGGCAGGAATTCCGGGAAAGCCCCCATTCCTCCAGGGAGGAGCCAGTGGGGAGCAGGGAGAGGGGTCCCTGTGCTGCCCTGGTACACCAGGAAACAGGGAAGGCATCTGGGTTTTTTTTTCCCCTAGAATGGTGTGTCTTTGATCGGGCATCAGTCTCAGAGATGTAGTTTTCTGTCAGGAAAATCCCAAATCCAAAAGCTGGGTGCTATCTTTGCAATCTCCCCAAAAATCTGACATTTTCCATGTGCCACTGGACCTCCCTCCATCCGTGAGCTTGTTCACAAAAAAGTCATGAACTCTTGGAGCAACAACTGACTCTTGGACAGAGAGGTTCTGGGCCAAGCTTCAAATACACCCACCCCATGATTTATGGATTTGCACCAAAACCAGAGCAGGAGATTTACTGTTTCTCATGATTTAGGGAGCTGAAACCAGGTGAGATTCCGTGTTTTTTAATGAGTTTGACCTAGAATTTTAAAATCCCTTTGATTCCCAAATTCAAAGTGAAAGTCAGAGAAATGAGTCCACGTGAACCAGACCCAAGAATGCATCTCCTCAAAGCCTCAAAGGGAAGTGAAAGCAGAGGTTTGCAACAGCTTTTGTTACCTTCCCTTGCTGCAGGCTTCTAAAGCTTCTGACTGCTCAAATGCAAAATGTCCTCACCTCACCATTCACAAATGGTCTTAAAAAAAATTAAAAGGCCTAGTTATACATTACATGAACATTATGAAAATGCATTGTCTGGCACAAGCATATTACAGCGTTTCCAGGAGTTATGTTCTCTCTCTCTCTGTTTGCATCAATTGATGCCAGGGTGAATTAAAGGGGTATTTAAGTGGACAGAAGTGGGAAATACAAAAAAACTAACAGAACAAGGACATCTGTATAGTATTTTCTAGAGGCAGATGGGTTACAGCCATGAAGAAACAGTCCCCAGCAGATTTGCACAGAATAAGAGTCAGTGTCCTCATATTTGGAGGAAAATATTGGAAAATATTCCAGGGAAATTGCTAATTAGTCAGGCAATCCCAATTACAGCTATTTCTGAAGTGCTGCACACAGACATGTTCCCCTGATCCTCCAGTCCAAAGAACTCAGGAGTTTTATAGAGGTTTTTTTTCAAGTCTTGATTTAAATCAAAGAATCACAGAATGGGTAGTGTTGGAAGGGACCTTAAAGATGATCTTTTCCCAATCCCCTGCCATGGGCAGGGACACCTCCCACTAGCCCAGGTTGCTCCAAGCCCCATCCAACCTGGCCTTGGACACTTCCAGGGATCCAGGGGCAGCCACAGCTTCTCTGGGCAACCTGTGCCAGGGCCTCCCCACCCTCACAGAGAAGAATTTCTTACGTATATCCAATCTACCCCTGGCCTCCACCAGTGTGAAGCCATTGCCCTTTGTCCTGTCCCTCCAGATCCTTGTCCAAAGTCCTTCTCCAGCTCTCTTGGAGCCCCTTTAGGCACTGGAAAGGGCTCTAAGTTCTCCTTGGAGCCTTCGCTTCTCCGGACTGAACAACCTCAGGTCTCCCAGTCTGTCTTCATAGAAAATAAATACACATAGACTTGGTTTTACTCTCATCCTGTTGATATAAAGAACTGCTGGTCAACAAGGCATGTAGCAGCCATGATCCTGGGAATATATTCTCCACCTCTTTGGATATGAGAACTAGACCAGAATTACAGGTAAAGTACTTTGAACCTGACAGTCCACAAGCATGTTTTGTGAGCACAGTCCTCACAAACACAGATCTTTCATCTTTCTGGTCAGAGCAAAGTCTGCAGTCTTAAGAACCAATACTTCATTTCCAAAACAGATGTTAGTAGAAAAATTGTCTTTGATGTGTTGGAAAAAGTGTCATGTCTTCACTCTGTAAGTAAAATTATGTATGACTTCCCATACATGGAGTACTTTGCTACCTGCACAAAACATTATTGTGATCTCTAACCCTGGTGGGGAGACCATGCTGCAAACAATACTGGGGAAAAATAACAGAGGAATGGGCAAACATATATGGGAAGATATACTGTTACTCTCAGACATTGTTCCAGCTGTGTTCCTTTCAATGTGCTCAGCACGGAGCTTGTTTTACTATCCACATCCCTGCTGCACTCTCCTGCCTTTAATTCAGTTTTACCCTCTTGTACCTCCTGCTATCTTTGCTTTCATAGTTTTAAGGTTTCCCCATTAGCAGGCACTGCAATAGGCAAAGAAGAAAAGAGACTGTGGTGTAGGAGGAAGACACCCTCTCTCATGAAAAGAGATTATCTTGAACTCTTCTCTTATTCACAGAATCATAGAATCAATAAGGTTGGAAAAGACCTCCAAAATCATCGGGTCCACCCTGTGCCCCATCCCCACCTTGTCCCCAGCCCAGAGCACTCAGTGCCACAGCCAGGCCTTCCTTGGACACCTCCAGGGATGGGGACTCCAACACCTCCCTGGGCAGACCCTGCCAAGGCCTGACCACCCTTTCCAGGGAGAAATTCTTCCTGATGTCCAACCTGACCCTCCCCTGGCACAGCTGGAGGCCGTTCCCTCTCCCCCTGTCCCTTGTTCCCTGGGAGCAGAGCCCGACCCCCCCCGGCTCCCCCCTCCTGTCAGGGGGTTGCAGAGCCAGAAGGTCCCCCCTGAGCCTCCTTTTCTCCAGGCTGAGCCCCCCCAGCTCCCTCAGCTGCTCCTGCTGCTCCAGCCCCTTCCCCAGCTCAGTTCCCTTCCCTGCACATGCTCCAGCCCCTCAGTGTCTCTCTTCCATGAAGGCCCAGAACTGGACACAGCACTCGAGGTCTGGCCTCAACAATGCATTACAACTGTTCAATAAACTGTGATTACATTCTCTGTTCCCTTTTACTCCCTCTCATCCAGCCAGCCAGATGTTCCTCCAGAAGGAAAGCAGGTCTGGTCCAGCTTGCTGGAAGGGAATAAAACATCAGTTTTAAATGAGAGTTATCAAAGAACAGGTCCAATTGATTGAATGGGTTCATCTGAGTAACTGCTTGAAGAATCACTTCTCTACAATTTTTCTAGCCCCAAGAAGTAGAACAGCAGCTGCCAGAAGGCCGGGCAGGGCGTGGGAATAAGCAACCAGACCTGGATCT
This sequence comes from Neopelma chrysocephalum, assembly GCF_003984885.1. NCBI lineage: Eukaryota > Metazoa > Chordata > Aves > Passeriformes > Pipridae > Neopelma > Neopelma chrysocephalum. The sequence goes on from NW_020897965.1 coordinate 1,019,812, forward strand.
GCTCCTGGCTGAATGATGATAATACAACTCCAAAGACATCTATAGATTTGCAGGTGACACCAAGCTGAGTGGTGGGGTTGACACACGTGAAGGACGAGATGCCATCCTGAGGGACCTGGACAGGCTCGAGAAGGGGCCCAGGGGAATCTCATGGGGTTTAACAAAACCAAGGGCTGGTGCTGCACCTGGGTCATGGCAACTCCTGGGACCAACCCAGGCTGGGGATGAGCAGATGGAGCAGCCCTGGGAGAAGGACTTAGGAGGCTTGTGGGGGAAAGGCTGGACATGACCCAGCCCAGACCCCCCCCGTGGCCTGGGCTGATCCCCCAGCGTGGGCAGCAGGGCAGGGGGGGATTCTGCCCCTCTGCCCCTCAGCTGAGACCCCCCTGCAGAGCTGCTCCAGCCCTGGGGAACAGCACAGGGAGCACATGGAGCTGCTGGAGAGAGTCCAGAGGAGGCACCAAGAGGATCAGAGGGATGGAGCAGCTCTGCTGGGAGGAAAGGATGGGAGAGTTGGGATTGTTCAGCCTGGAGAAGGGAAGCTCTGGAGTGATCTAATTGTGGCCTTGCAGTGCCTGAAAGATGGAGAGAGACTATTGACAAGGGTCTGGAGTGCCAGGACAAGGGGAATGGCTTCACACTGACAGAGAGTAGGTTTAGATTAGATATTTGGAAGAAATTGTTCCCTGTGAGGGTGGTGAGGCCCTGGCACAGGTTGCCCAGAGAAGCTGTGGCTGCCCCTGGATCCCTGGAAGTGCCCAAGGCCAGGTTGGACAGAGTTTGGAGCAACCTGGGCTGGTGGAAGGTGTCCCTGCAGGGGTGTGGAATGAGATGAGCTTTAAGGCCTCTTCAACCCAAACCATTCTGTGATTGTCTGAAAGATGTCATTAACTGGAGAAAGGATAAAGACATTGCTGAGCCACTGTTGCACCTTCTAAGCCAGGACAGGTTTACATTAATACTGATGAATAATGAATATGATTTTGATTCATTTGGGCTTTTGAAAAATGCATTTAACTTTTAGAGGCTACATATATGAGCAATGTTGCAGTTCCTGAGATCTCCTGTTGCACTTTCTGGTTTTTGTGACTGACTTGTGGTTGTGATCAGCATCAATAAACTGGAATGGTTCACTCTCAGTGACACCACAGAAAAAAGGCAAGGAAAAGATGTGGACATCAATCCTTAAAGTGGTGACTGCCTTGAGCGTTATTTGGTGATACTGAGCTGAGCTCTCCATAACCGAAGCCTACAGCAATCATTTTAGAAAATCACAGGATATTCTGAGTTGGAAGGGACCCACAAGGATCATCAAGTGTGACTCCTAAAGGAATGGTCACTGCAGGGATCAAACCATGACCCTGGTGTAGTGGGCACCATGCTCTAACCAGCTGAGCCAGTGAATGTGGCAGGGAGGTGAGAAGCCCACAATGCAAATTACCAAGAAACTTCTGCTATGGACAAAAGAAGCCACCAAACCATGAAAAAATGAAAGCTTAAAACCCCCACTTTGGCTGAGTAAACCCAGATTTACAGCCCTGTCCAAGAGATGGTACAGCAAGGCTTCTTGGAAGCCTTCTGAGAAACTTCTCTGGAGTGTGGCAGTGCCAGCTTACACAATGGAAAGCATACATGGGATGTTTCAAGAAATCACTTCACTTGGAAAAAAAAGTATGAGCAATATTTTTTTCTGAGAACTACTTTTCCAAATAGAAAGTTCATTTTATTACTCTGAACAATCCCTCCCTTCAGCTGTATACTCGACAATTTACATTTCAAGTAGTCTTAAAATTCTACTAAGTCAAAATCAAGACAAGTGTCCCGAGGCAATCATTCTTTCTGAGATATTTTTTCTTTGGAAAGTGAGTGACCCAACAGAAATTGGAAGATTTTATTGAAAGCGACAGAACATCAGGCTCAAAGAAGGAAGCCTCTGCCTTGGTGTTAAGGAATATAAAACTACTGACTCCCATTAGGTTTTGTTGCATTTATTTGGGCATAGAATTGGGTCTTTTGAAAGCAAAGTCAGCGGGCTTCAGGCATGAAAAGTCAGCAGTCATGACAGGGACACACCACGTGAAAATTGCTTTTATTCATGTTCCCAAGACATCAATTCTAAACTAAAGGCTATAGGTGCTGACAAGCTTCAGCACGACAGATTAAACCAAGACAGGAAAAGTAATTAAGGGTGAAAAATAAACAAAGGAATATTTTAGCTATCTTGGGGATGAAAGGTTCTTTTCCCTGGCATTGTTAGTCTCTCACACAAACCTTTAGCTTTGCTTGGGAGAATACTAGATTCTCTATGGCATGTCAAGTCATGAATCCATCATAAAAAAATCTATTTTTGAAATCTCTCTATCACACTATTAAAGGAAAAAGTTGTGTTGACAAAAGTGCCCATTGTGTTCGACGCAGCCTTTCCTTGTTCGTTGTTTTAAGAAACATGAAGGAGGTTGGGACTAAGGGATTTATAAACGTTAAGCAAACCCCATCCCTTTAATGTGAAATCTGCCTCACTTTGCCCTTAGGTTGACATTTATTGTTTAAAAACGTTGAGAAAACGTACTGAGGAACTGCCCATTCCCATCAGTCTAAGTATGAAATGTTTAAAGTGCACATATTTCATCTAGTGCCAGGTCCAGGATCGCAGCCAGGGCTTATTTGACAACCAGATGACTAACACAAAGGGGTTCCCCTTATGAAAACCTTCAGATATGTGAGTTGGCACAGGCCAGGGGATCACAACATTCCCTGCTGGGAGCCCGTGCACAGGCATGTGTGGGGCACATGGGCAGCCACACGGAGAGCCCAGTGCCCTGCTGAGCCAAGAGCCATTGGGTGGCACAATTTGGGGGTCATTTTCTGTCACCCTGGAATTCATACAGCTGCTTAAGGGCTTTAAATGGAAAAAATGTTAAGAGATAAAATTAAAACAGAGACCACGTTGCTGGAGGTGAAGTAATGCTGATGTGCAGGTTTGAGGTTGGATTTTGGGCAAAGGTTCTTCCCCAGAGGCTGGTTGGGCACTGCCCAGGCTCCCCAGGGCAGTGGGCACAGCCCCAAGGCTGCCAGAGCTCCAGGAGGGTTTGGATGATCCTCTGGGGCACAGGGGGTGACTCCTGGGGATGGGCCTGTGCAGGGCCAGGGATTGGACTGGATGATCCTTGTGGGTCCCTTCCAACTCAGTATATTCTGGGATTAACTGTGGTTTGTAACACACGCACTTCTGTTCTTCAAGCTTTCCCTGTAAACCTCTGGACATGAAGCATTAACAAAGGAGGAGACAGTGGTACTTTTCCAGGGTCTTTCTTTTTTGAGTATTTCTTCTAATCCTAAATTTCATCTTTAGCTGACAAAATACTTTGTTCTGATTTATTTTAAACAGAACTGTTATTACACTGTCAGGGACCAACAGACAAACCATGATCGAGGGATCCCACTACCATCCTTAAGGTTGAACTTGAACAGTCTCTAGACCACCCCCTGTGAGTGACATTCCTCCCAGCTGGGTCCTACCACCAGGCCCCAGGCATGATCACCATTCTCTATGCACCTAATGCATATTCCAGTATTTTTTGGGCCTGAAACACGTGCTGGCTGCCCTATCTTGGAAAAGAGCTGGACTTTATAAATTGCACAGCTGAAGCTTTTGTGTTTATGGAGGAATCTTCTGGGTTTACCTGAAGGTACAATATCAAGTATTTTCTTTGGTGCATCAAACATCTGAAATTTAAAACATCTAGTGACTATGATGTGCACCTATTTCTACTAACATGAGGCTTATATTTTAAATTTTGAAGTTTAAATAAACCTACAAATTCAGAACAGTTGCTAAAAATGCTGATACTGATCAGTATCAGAGTCTACATGAGTGATAGATGATGGTGAATGTTTCAATTTGATGTGCTGAGCAGTTTTTCAAAAACTGTTATTTTCAACTGAATTCAGATTTTTGACATTTAAAAATGAAAAATAGGAATGTTTTTATGGGGAGGTTTTTGAGTGCATTGGGGAACAAAAGGTGGAGATGTGAATTGGAGCAGCTCCTCAGCTGGGGGCGACATGTCTTGACCACCTCACTGAGGCAACACAAGAACACACCCAAGGGCTGCCAGGCCTTGTCTTCTCTTGAAGTCATTGTGCAATGACCACGTAAGTTAAATGGTGCTATTTTGCTCTAACTCAGTAAATATTTTGCATGGAGGGAAGGTAACATGAGCACAAGGAATTTCTTGGCATGAGCCACTGTCCCAATTAATATTTACCAGTCATCTCCCTGTCATTGCACCACATCACTTCCAAAATCCTCACAGCTATGCACATATGGCTCCCCATGGTTATATTTCAGAGGAATCTTCTTTTGCAGATCTTATGAGGTCCAGCTGTTCCTAAGGCAGTAATTGTAGCTTTGATTCCTCCCTTTCACCACCACCTGCAGATGAGGTGGGGCACTTGTACACAGTGATGTGTGTAATTCAGGGCCTCAGAAATGACATAACCTTAACAAAGCCAAGCATCCATCTTCCTTCTGGGTTCCTGGCACTGGGGTGTTGCTAAGACATTGTTTACAGTCTGAAAAAAGAAACAATACAAAACTGATTCAAAGCCTACCAAAACTTCCTCATCAAAGCAATCCAGACTTTGGATCAGAAGGTGTGTCACCAGTTTGGCTACAGCCTGACCCATCAGAAGTTCAGTTAGAATTTCTCAAGGAGAATCCCTGGCCATTACACCTTATTCTTAACACCAGCAAACAAGCAGTGCAAGACAATGCTTTTAATTACTATATTCAGGAAGTGAATTAATCCATGAACAATTAGGAATGAATCTGAAACCATCTGATTACTGTCCAGGATATGACTGGAAGCAAGAACCTTCCCAATAAGGTACTTCAAAAGACCAAGTTTGGAGTAAGCTGGATGCATTCCTTTGTGCAGAATTCATCCACAACACGGATGTGTTCCCAGTACAAGGAACTGTGTTGACTCAAAGGTCTGGGGGGCTTCTGATGACCTCCTCTTCTGAGTACTCTCCAACCAAGCCCTCCATTTTCAAGCAGAGCCTACTCAGGTGATCATCACAGGACAATCCAGGTTGAAAGGGATCTCAGGAGATCCTCTACCCCCACCTCCTCCCCAAAGCCAGTCAGCTGTGAGACCAGACCAGGTTGCTCAGGGCTTCAACCAGTCTGGTCTTGAAACGTCTCCCAAGGGTGGAGTCTCGACAGCCTCTCTGGGGACCCTTGTTCACTGCAGTGTGGTGAACCTGACATAAAGCCAAGGCTGTTTCACTGTGCCTACTCTGTGCCCTCACAGAACACCTCTGGACATCTGCCAGCTGCCAGTGGGGAAGGCAGATTTCCAAGTGCCTGTCTTACTGTCAGCAGTCTCCACCCGTGCAGAGTCATTGCATCCCATTGTGACGGAGGGTCGTGTTTGGAGCTGACAGGGGAGTGTCCTTCTGCCTACGCATGGAAACCACACTTTTCTTCTTCTGCTTCGAGTCCCTCCAATACATCTCACATTTCACTGCACAACTAGTAGGACACACATCAACACTGTGATAACAGCTGACAGCAGCTGGTCATTTCTGCAGCTGAGATTGCAAATGACCTTCAGATAGCTTTGCATTCCTACAACTTTCTGAAGTACCATAGGGACTGGAGTCTGATAAAGCCACTTCCAATGACAACAGCAAACTCAGAGAACACATAATCAAGATTTAAATGATTTATGTACTTAGTTGAAGAAACTGGCAGGCTGTTTCTTATGTCTACAAATCAAAGGAGCAAACTCAGTGTTCAGTACCCTTCCACCGCCCTTCCTTTTATTCAGTGCAGGGTAACACATTTCTTCTCTTTCATCATCATTCAGAACATGATCCTAAACTGAATGCAACTGGGGCTACTGCATCTGCTTCAATGATTTCAGCACTGAATCAAATTAACATGCAAAAATAGAATTAATCTATTTTTACTAGCCAAAATGCTGTGGATGAAGTAATCTCTGCTTACAAGAGCAGGGGCTTCACTTCCCCTCCTGAACACAGAATTGTAAAAAGGATATAAATGTGTGTTAATTCCTTGGGCAGAGAACAGAAAATAATTTCATTTCAGAGATGTATTAGAAACTCTGTAAATTAAATGGGCAGTGCTCACCTAGGGCCACACTCATTGCCATGGTGTGCAGGATGTACTGTTATTAATCATTGCTGATTGTACAGATATTCTCACCTCGGGTTCCCCTCTGTCAGGGGCCACCCTCGAATAGTGGGACCTGCTCCTGGTTTGTAGAGGATTGGGATACAAATGTGCTGTTACCCCCTTATCTTCCTGTTAACACTGCAGAGCCAGTGGTTACATCAGCATGGTTTAGGTTTGCAGAGGGTGGGAAATGCTGAACATGGAAAAAGGTGGGTTATCGGTCCCACACCGAGACAAAGGTCCCTGAACATTCCAGTCCGAGGCTCAGCATCCAACCCTGGAAGAACAACTGCTAAACTGGGACCTGTATTTCTTACAGACATTAATACACTGAACGATCGTCTTGCCTTCACGCTGTGAACCTGCACATGTCCTAAGAAAATAGGCTGGAATAACACCAGTAGCATATTGCCTGATTAACTCATCATGGCAAGACAATTTTACAATTTGGCATTGCAATTCAGGTTTGACCCTGTCATGTGGCACAGCTGGTTAGAGAACATAATTAAGAGATGTTGTGCCAAAGGAGTTGACTAAACAGCCCGGGTACATCACTGAAATACTGTGCTGTTATCAGACCTGTGGGCAGGACAGGATATCTTTGCCCTATTTTGTGTCAATCCTTCATATTGCCAAGCTGGCTGCCAAATAAATGGCTGCCAAGTGAATTGACCTTGTCAATTTTAAGCCATCAATTATCATCATTACATTATTGAAAACAGTAATGTGCCTGGAATTACACCAGTAGGAAGATTTTCTCTGATGATACAATTTTTTCCCATATGGAAACAAGCACATTAGTCCATAGCACCTTTACACTGATTTAAAGTCTGTGTTACGCAGCTCATGCTGTTGCAGTGATAGTATTCTCATAGCTGGGAAGGCCTGAAAGGGAGTTAAATACTAAATAAAGTGGTTTTCTTTATTTTATAGTATAACAAATATAATGCTGCTTCCAAATTCAAATAATATCCTTACGGCAGCTGAGTCCAAACCTGCTCACTGAGATCAGTGTACATTGATCACAGGACCAGAAAATGGCTTGTTTTTATATAACATTCATCATCCAAAGGATTGGAGAGCACTGTTGTGTTCAGATACGAGTGTTTGAACTGAGGGATGGCAGACACAGTTCTTCATGCCAGCTGAGCAGTCACTGTCTGTGCTTTCAGAGGTGATAGCCTTCCTACAAATCTGACATAATATCTGCACCTCAGTATTACTTTAGGCATTAATCATTAAGGCAAGGAAATTGCTCAACTCTGGCTTACATGCCTTTCTCATTTTCCTTGAAAAACTGTCTGTCTTAGGACTGATTTTAGGTCCAAGAACGGACATGAAATAGGGATAACTGCAGTTTTGCTTATATTTCTTTTATTAAGGTCTTAAAACTTACACACTGTGCTTATGATTTTTTGCTCCCAGTATTCTATTTTACAGCACTTAAGGACTAAGTCTTACAGATGTGTCTGCAAGGGAATTGGCATCAAGATGTGAAATGCCTGTGCAGTGCTGCAGAGTGCAGTTCATACTCACAGGAGGTTTCCACTAACTTGTTTGGACAAACTGAGTAAATGTCAGTGGGAATTCTGACCCTGTGTGTTACATTAATCTTCATAACTACTCATGCAGATGTGTACATGTTTCTAGGATGGAGATGGATTTTTTTCAAGTTAACTTTTGCAGTGCATTGCTATTTGGAACAAGAAACAGGGGCTTATGGCATCCAAAGCTACTTGTGCTCCTTGGCTCTGATAAGGACAGAGACAGCTCCTCACAGCAAATGGCCACCCCTGCCTCCAAGGAGGAGGGGCAGGAGGAGACCCCAGCCCATGGCAAGAACACGTCACCAACAGTTTGCAGGATTCAGACCAATCCCTGCACTATCCAAAGCTCTTCTCCACAGCTACACAGACTTTATAAGAACCACCAGAATTAGAGATTTGTGTCTAACCATCTGCCCTGCTTCCCATGTACCTTCCTCTTTCTCCTACCCCTACTACCACAAACACACCCCACTTTACACCTGCTTTATGAGGTGATCTGATAAACAGAAACCTCTTTGTGGGGTGGGTGTATAGCAGGTGAGGAAGGTGTGATATGGTTTAGAGCAGTTTCTGTAGGGTGCATCAGTGCAGGGGAGGTTCACACAAGCAGCACCAGCCTGTGTGTGTGAACAGGAGTCTTGGCAGGTTCATTTACTCGTGGTGTTCAATGGCTCTGCGTTGTGACTGTACTGCAACTGTTACCATGGAATCATTGCATGACTGGGGACCCAAGAGGACTTAAAGACCACCTCATTCCACCCCCTGCCATGGGCAGGGACACCTTCCACTAGCCCAGGTTGCTCCAAGCCCCATCCAACCTGGCCTTGGACACTTTCAGGGATCCAGGGGCAGCCACAGATTCCCTGGGCAACCTGTGCCAGGGCCTCCCCACCCTCACAGGGAACAATTTCTTCCACATATCCAACCTAAATTTTCCCTCTTTCTGTTCAAAAGTCTTTCGGTTTCTCCTCGACCATGGCACACCCCTGGGCACACCTATCAGCAGGTGACGAGGTGATCTCCACCCCCATGGGCCTTGCAGGGAGGGAGAGGTGACCACACACACAAACCTCTGCAGCTCCAAGACCTCTACCTGCTGCAAACATTGCAGTGAAAACAGAACTTGTGCTCAGATCCCAAGCGAGAGAGACACTGATGTGGCAATAACTCACACTCTCAGGTATATTTGATCTTTCCTGTATTAAAAATCAGCAAGAGCTACAGGATGTCTTAATGCATAACCCAGCCCAGCCCAGCCCAACCCTAAGGAGGGCAGGACACCCAAACTACATCACCTGGGAGCAATCCCAAAAGGCTCCAAGGCATCTTTTTGGACAGATAATTTCTCATCCTTTCTTTCCAGGTTAGAAATTCACTTCTGACCTTTGGGAGTGGAAAGTCATTTCTCTCCCATGCTCACCTCACTGACAGAGCTTCTTTGGCTTCTTGTCCTACTGCTGCCCACCCACCTGATGGAAGGGTGGCTTCCCTGGGTACTGTTCACACGTGGGTCTCCAATTTATTTTATTTCTTTTGCTTTATTTCATTTATTCATTTCATTATTTTTTATTTCCATTTATATTTCCACAGTGCTTGCAATCATCTACAGTGAATATAAAACTTTAAAAGGGCTGTATCACCCTTCCCAGACACACTCAAGAACATGAAAAGAGAACACACATTAATAACTTAAAATTCTATGCTTGCAACCCAACAATGGACAGATACAAGCTACGTATTTTCACAGAATCACAGAATATATTGAGTTGGAAGGGACCCACAAGGATCATTCAGCCCAACCCCTGGCCTTGCACAGGATCATCCCCAAGAGTCACCCCCTGTGCCCCAGAGGATCATCCAAACCCTCCTGGAGCTCTGGCAGCCTTGGGGCTGTGCCCACTGCCCTGGGGAGCCTGGGCAGTGTCCAACCAGCCTCTGGGGGAAGAACCTTTGCCTGAGATCCAACCTGACCCTGCCCTGACACAGCTCCAGCCATTCCCTGGGGTCCTGTCACGGCCAAGACTGTATCTCTGCACAGATTCGGGGGTTGAAATGGATCTTGTAAGTCCTTAGCATTGAATGATATCACCTGTAACACTATAGGAGAAGCTTTAAAAGCAGATTTGTACAGAAAACAATAAATCATGTGCTGGAATGGCCGGCAGCCAACGTTACTCAAATACCATCTCCAGTGTGGCTGTTGCAGCTGAATGGGGCATTCCCCAGAGGTGTGGTTGTGTTTGGGAAGAGATGCTGCTGCAGCGACACCCCAATCACAGCTGGGCCCCCAGCCAGGGCCTGGCACCCGGCCCGGGGAGAGCTGAGCCCTCCGGGGCCAGCAGGGCTGAGCTGGAGCTTTGCCACGCTGCTCCAGAGGGGAGGGATAAATAGCACTGAACTGGAATTACTCCTTCTCCAAGAGCTCCTCGGGTGCGTGAGGTAGGAACTGAACTATGCACAACTTGGAAGCCTCGTGCTTTAGCTCTGCTTGGATTTTGCTGAGTGCCTCCAGGTACACAAGCAGAGGTCAACTGTGCCTCCAGCAGCTCCTGCCAAGGAGGCTGGAGGAAGGTGCTCTCTGATTTTATGCAAAGAAAAGTTCTGTGTGTCTTCAAAACAGCCTCTCTTTGGGAATTCCTTACACTCTAAATATGTACTTTCATGCACACCAAAATTTAAATTTTGCTTTAAATTTTCTTAAATGTGCCACAGAAAATCAAACTTCTCATTTCTGTGATTAGGGGAGAACAAATGGACACAGTTGTTTGGCTAGCAGTAAACCCTTCTTCTTTTCCAAACCCAGCCATCCCCAGAAGACCATCATTCCTATGGCAGCAGCAGCATTCAGCCATTATTACAACATTATTTGGGTTAATTACTTTACTTCCTTTTACAAACTGTCTGCATTCTGTTCTGCTGGTCTTCCAAACAGGCGAGTCTTACCAATACATTTATTTTCTGACTTGGTATTTGTATCTAGAGAAACTTCTGCATACAGAATAACCCTCCCCACTCAGAAATGTTAATCCCATAGATCCTCAAGCATCTTTTAGTGATTTTCCCACTTCTTCCATGGCCTAAGCTGCCCTCCCTGTGCAGTTATAAATTTTCATTACCAGAACACCACTTAACCAAAAACCCCAAGTCATCTGCAGGGCCCTGTGTTTCCCAGATTTCCCAGGGACGGACTTGGCTGTGTGAAGGTCAGATGTGTTCCCCAAGGTTTATTCCACAGAGTTCTTCATGTGCTAAAGTCAGGCTTCACTGCACAGACATTTATGCATTAATTGATCCAACTGAGGTCAGACTTCAGTGCAGAAACCCCTTGTGCTGAAGCCTGGCTGAGTTGCTTTGCCTTAGGGAAGCTGCCAGGCTGAACATTACTACAGGAACTTGACATCAGCTTTGAAATCTGCTTTTGAGGTCAAAACACTCCCGACACTAATGGCAGGTCAACCTAGAGAAGTATTTCTAATTTGTTCAACAGCTACAGCAAAAAAACCTTCTCTGGTTCCACTGAAAATGATCTCGGCTATTAAAACCCCAAAATACCTTAAAATGCTCAAATCACTTCCACTAAGGATTTTCCCACAATAGAAAAAGCAATTTTCTTTTCAGCTGTATTTTTACCTGTGTATTAGCTTCCCTTGGAAGTCAGCCTTTGTGCTAGGAAACCCAAAATCTACAGTGCTACAGTACCTACTATTTTTCTCACCAAAAAGATCGTTAAAAGCACACCATGAGAACACTGTGCTGAACACGCAACTGAGAATCTCTTTGTGACCAGAGCTCTCCATTTCTCTTCTGTGTCATTGTTCTCTGCTGTGAGTACAGCCCAGCTACAAGTTTAGCAATAACCTACTCCGCTAGTCATGGAAAACGACTCTTTGGAATCATGGAATCATAGAATCAACCGGGTTGGAAAAGACCTCCGAGATCATCAAGTCCATCCCTTGATCCAACCCCGCCGTGGTTCCCAGCCCATGGCACTGATGCCACATCCAGTCTCACCTTCAACACCTCCAGGGGTGGAGACTCCACCCCCTCCCTGGGCAGCCCATTCCAATGGCTGAGCACTCTCTCTGTAAAGAATTTCTTCCTAATATCCAACCTAAACCTCCCCTGGCACAGCTGAAGACCCAGCCCTCTTGTCCTACTGTTGGTTGCCTGGGAGCAGAGCCCAACCCCCACCTGGCTACAACCTCCTGTCAGAGAGTTGTAGAGGAGGACAAAAAGACATTCTGGCAGCTTTTGGGTAGAAAATTATCTTTTTCACAGGGCAGAAAATGAAAAGAACAAAAAAACCCAACAAAACAACAACAACAAAAACCAAAATCAACCAAACAAAAAACAAACGAACAAACAAACAAACAAACAAACAAAAACAAAACCCATGGGCTTTGGGCAGGAGCATTGATCTTCTGGAAAGCAGGAAGGCTCTGCAGAGGGATCTGGACAGGCTGGATCCATGGGCCAAGGCCAACAGTGTGAGAGACAACAAGGCCAAGTGCCAGGCCCTACATTTGGGTCACAACAAGCCCCTGCAGCTCCAGGCTGGGACAGAGTGACTGGGAAGTGCCCACTGGGAAAGACCCTGGGGGTGCTGGTGCCAGGGCTGGAGATGAGCCCAGGGGAGCCCAGGGGGGCAAGAGGCCAATGGCCCCTGGGCTGTGCCAGCCATGGTGTGGCAGCAGGGCCAGGGCAGTGACTGTCCCTGTGCTGGCCCTGCTGAGGCCCCTCCAGGGCTGTGTCCAGTTCTGGGCCCTCATGGAAGAGAGACATGGAGGGGCTGGAACGTGTGCAGGGAAGGGAACGGAGCTGGGAAGGGGCTGGAGCAGCAGGAGCAGCTGAGGGAGCTGGGGGGGCTCAGCCTGGAGAAAAGGAGGCTCAGGGGGGACCTTCTGGCTCTGCAACCCCCTGACAGGAGGGGGGAGCCAGGGGGGGTCGGGCTCTGCTCCCAGGGAACAAGGGACAGGAGGAGAGGGAACGGCCTCAGGCTGTGCCAGGGGAGGGTCAGGTTGGACATCAGGAGGAATTTCTCCATGAAATGGGAGGTTAAACATCGACAGGGGCTGCCCAGGGAGGTGTTGGAGTCCCCATCCCTGGAGGTGTCCAAGGAAGGCCTGGCCGTGGCACTGAGTGCTCTGGGCTGGGGGACAAGGTGGGGATGGGGCACAGGGTGGACTCGGAGGTCTTTACTAACGTTAAAGTTGATCACTTCATTTCTGTCTCTCTTTACAAGGGTGGAGCAGCAAGCACGTGGTGGGGTGTACATATGAGCACCACCTCTTACCAGCCTCCTCCTGGACCCCCAAAATTCTCCTTCCCACCTCCCCAGGTGCTGGATGAGGCCATCACAGAACACCAACTGACCTGCCAAGTGCGTGGGGGTTGGGTTGGGAATCATCCATACGCACAGAACCTGCACAGGATGGGCCAGGAGGGGTGAGCTCAGAGAGGGCACCTGCTGGGCAAAGGGCCACTGCTCTGCAGATATGCAAGAATGCAAAATAACTGTGGAGCTGGTGTACAAATCATAGAATCATGGAATGTTTTGGGTTGGAAGGGACCTTAAAGACCATCTCATTCACCCCCTGCCATGGGCAGGGACACCTTCCACTAGCCCAGGTTGCTCCAAGCCCCGTCCAACCTGGCCTTGGACACTTCCAGAGATCCAGGGGCAGCCACAGCTTCTCTGGGCAACCTGTGCCAGGGCCTCCCCACCCTCACAGGGAAGAATTTCTTCCTAATATCCCATCTAACCCTGCCTTCTGGAAGTTTGAAGCCATTCCCCCTTGTCCTGTCACTACAGTTCCTAATGAAGAGCCCCTCACTACCTTCCTTGTAGCCCCTTCAATACTGGAAAGGCTCTCCATACAGTCTAATGAAGTCTCTACACAGTCCTCTCTTCTCCAGGCTGAATAGTCCCAACTTTCTCAGCCCGAAATAAAGCTTTCAACAAAGAAAGCATGCAAAAAAGAATCTTAAAGGACGACAACATTAAGGTTGTAAAGCAGAGAAATGTTACACTGGCATGTGGGATTTATAGCTCTGCAAGAAAACACAGGATTTCCCTTGCCATAGGCTGGTGTGAGTACTGTAGGAATGCCAGCCAGTGATCTAGAAGGACTCAGTATAGAAAATCCCATTGCTGAGGACATGCAAATTCATGTACAATGAAATCTGTGAGTTCCAGCTTGGAAAAGGTCCTCAGGAATCTAAAGAAAAAAAAACAAACCAGAAGAAGCAGGATCCTCTCCACTGCCCAGCCTGCCCTGGCAAGGCTCCAGAGTGGTGATGGTTAAACGTCCTGGCAACCAGGAGAGTTGGGGCAGCCACAACCTCACACAGTTCCCCAGAGAAGGGGCTGGGAAAGTGCAGGGATCAGTGTTTTCCTGCTTCTCTGTCAAGCACTGGAAGAAGATGCATCAGCAAAATCATCACCGTATAGAAACACAGAATAATGGACTCATTAAGGTTGGAAAAGGCCTTCAAGATCATCAAATCCACCCTGTGCCCGATCCCCACCTTGTCCCCCAGCCCAGGGCACTGAGTGCCATGTCCAGTCATTCCTTGAACACCTCCTGGGATGGGGACTCCACCATCTCCCTGGGCAGTCCCTTCCAGTTCTTGACAACAATGATTATTTTCAGAGAAACCCCTATGCACCCATCACATGCACTGCTGTTATTTGTACCAGTATGGAAAATGTCACAGTTTAAATGAAAAATCTACTGTTAAACTGCCTTGAACACCAGTGCCTCAACTACATATATTTTTATGTATATATATATAATGTTTTATATATAATATTTATATATATGCTGACTTATATATATATATATTTATATATATGATCATCCTCTGCCTTTCTGTCTCATTGACTTCTGGGTTTCACTGTTCTTCTCATTTCACACCAGGAGTTTTCAAGAGCTCTTCCAGAACCCTTTCCCAAGGGCTCGTATCCATCTTTTCCCCAAAATACCACCCACTTAACACAAGATGGCACCGCTGACCATCTAAGGGGTTGAACACAAGGCCAGGTACACTGGACAGGTTTGAAATCTGGTTATTCTACTCATTTTGTGACTCCTGCAAAACCTCCTCCCAGTGCTTCTCCTCCCCATTCCCCACTGTTCTTTGCCACAGACGCAGTCTATTTCCTTGCTTCATGTTCCAACAGACACTTGGTCAAAACAAGCTAAAATCTTCCCCAAACTTAATTAATCCTGGCAGTATCCTGGTTAATAAAAGTGAAAAAAAGGAGTCAGGATAGATTAAAGAATATTACTCAGCTTAGTACTGCATCTCTACTTATTTTTAAGTACAAGCAGCTTACAAGCTTACAAGCTTTGCCTCAATGGGAGGTGAACAATGCTCCACAAACCATCATGTGAACTGAAATTCAAATCTCTGTGAAGCCTGTGAGTGAGCTGCCAGCTTGGGTTGGATGCTCAGCATCCACCACCCCAATGGCAACCAGCCCTTCCTGATCCCTCACACCAAACTCCTCTGATGGGACCGTGTTTCAGTCACTACCAATCTTGACCTGGTTACTAAAGGGGGAACAAAAATAGGCTGACCTGATATTAGCATTTCTCTAGAGTCCCTGGGAAGCAGAAGGACTGGGGGAAGGGTGAATTCCTTTCCTATACAACTGAGAATTACATCCTTTCTCTGGAATGTTTAAGCTAATGTGGAGAATTTAACAGATATTAATGTTCTTGCTGTGGAGTCATACACACCAGTCTACAGCTTGAGATGAATTACTTGTGAATCTTGTTCTATTTCCATAGCTCTCTCTTGAATCAAGGCTAGTTTTATGGCACTTTATGCTTTTTTTTAAAGTAGATTTCCCAGATTATTATCCTTCTGTGAAGTCCATGGCATTCCTTTAGTTGTTTTATACCTAGACAGGACCGAAATCTCTAGACCTCACTCAAAGTTACATTCGCATGGCACCTCATTTCTTGAGGATACAGAGGCAGACCTTGCCCTGTATGTACTCACCAGGATCACATTTTCCAGTACCTTCTCCTCCCCTTAATGCTTCAAAGTACTTCAGCAAAGAATCCAAACCCACAGGCCAAACTTCTGTGGTTCTCATAAAATACAACTGACCAACCAACCAGCTTTAATGGGTTTCAGTCTCACCATCAGCTACAGAATAACTCCTTGGGTTTCAGCAGAGGTAATTCAGACATTGTCCAGCTTTATCACGTCAGTGTTACTGAAAAAAACATTCAGAAATCATCATTCAGGGCAGTTACTGAGTATTTATAGAAAGGTTCCTCCTACAGTCCTGGCAGAGTCAGAGAATCATCACAGGATCACAGAATGGTTTGGATTGGAAGGGACCTTAAAGCTCATCTAATTCCACCCCCTGCCATGGGCAGGGACACCTTCCACTAGCCCAGGCTGCTCCAAGCCCTGTCCAACCTGGCCTTGGACACTTCCAGGGATCCAGGGGCATCCACAGCTTCTCTGGACAACCTGTGCCAGGGCCTCACCACCCTTAAATTAGGAAGAATTTCCTCCTAACAGCCAACCTAAAGCTTACCTCAGGAAAAAGGATTATGTACAAAGTAATCTGCTTATATCTCTCGTATCTTTTATGTATTTAGCTCTTGTATATTTGATGTATAAGCAGAGCATAGTGTACATACAACCAACCGTGAGAAGTCTTGGGTGCTACCATGGAGGCTCAGCAGCTCCTCAAAGCTCACACTGATAATTCAACTTTCACACATGTGGTAGTTTGGCCTAGGCCTTCCTTGGTGACCAGTTGGTAACCAAGGAAGTGCCCAGATTTCCCCGGTATTCCCTACGATTTTTACGTAAGCTGGGGTATAAGAAGAAAGGAGGAGATGCCTTCGCTCTCTTTCCTTCCGGCGGCTTTGGAGGTGCAGGTTTCCCTGTGTTGAGTCTGTCGGGTTGGGGAGTGAGGCCTGGGAAGGCCTTGTCGACCTTGGGAGGCGGAGGCTGCCGGCAGTCGCTCCAACGGGACTCTCCCTTGTCCCAAGGAGAGTAGTAAGCTATTCTTTGCTAATTCTTTTAGTTGATAGACCTTGGGCTACTGATCGGGATATATATATATATATATTATTTTGGTTTGTGTTCTTCCCTTCCCCTTTCCCTTTTCCCTGTGAAATTGTATATATATTTCAACTGTGTGTAACTGTAATATAAATGTAAATATATTTTTATATATTGCTTTGTCTCTCTCTCGTTTTCGGTTTTCTCGGTTGTTTTTTTTCCTTTCCCTCTTCTCCCCTGGTTTGGGGTGGGGGGGGACTTCTTGTGGTAAGGTTTGGAGACTTGGCAGAGAGCCAGCTCCAAACCATATCATAACATAATTTCTTTACACAGACCAAAATCCACTCAAAATCATACAAATAGTTGTGCAACACAAAATCAATAGTCCGTTTTGCTAATGAACTTTTCCTGGTAGTATCAATGCTCCCTGTTTTATAGGATGGAGTAAATATTTCCCGAGCTGACACAGCCCAGCCCTGCCCACTGAGGTATCTTGGGCATCTTTCACACTGCAGGCCCTTGGATTCCAGTATATCTGAAGCATCACAGAAATCCTCCTGTCCTGATGCCTGAACTCCAGAGCTGAAGTGTTTCCAGTCCAGGCACACAGGGGCTGAGCAGAGAGCCCTGGGGCAGTGCCCAGCCTGCCCCTCTCTCTGAACACACCCTCAGGGTTGTTGTGCACTGTGCTCTTCATGGTAAATCCCAGCCCCAGGAAAGTCACTGGAAGATCATTATGGATTTTTTGGACATGGGCAAAGTTACCTTAAATCAGAGCTACAACCAAGCTTGCCTGGCTCTAGCCAGCCTTTGTCAAAGGATTCCCAGCCTTGCCTCCTCTTCCACGGATACAAGATGCCGCAGCTCCCTGGGGAATGTACAGCTCTTCTGTCACTGTGACAACACAGAATATGCAGGGGCTCTGAGCACGACCTCCTCAAACCTCAGTGCCCAGGACAGAGCATTAATCAGTGTGCTAGTTTTAATTGCTTGATCTTTGTTTCCTTAAGAGAAAAAATCATCCTGTTATATAAAATTCTCATTTTCGCCAATAAAATTCCCCTCTGCAGTTATTCTTAGCATTTCTTATACTTCTAAATTCTCCCTTCCACTCCTGTCTTGTCCCTATTTTTTTGCTAAGCTTTATGTTTGGGAGGTGACAGGAAAGATAGAGAGAGATTATTTACAAGAGCTCGTAGTGACAAGAAAAGGGCAAATGGCTTCCCACTGCCAGAGGGCAGGGATAGATGGGATATCGGGAAGAAATTCTTGGCTGTGAGGGTGGGGAGGCCCTGGCACAGGTTGCCCAGAGAAGCTGTGGCTGCCCCTGGATTTCTGGAAGTGTCCAAGACCAGGTTGGACAGGGCTTGGAGCAACCTGGGCTAGTGGAAGGTGCCAATTCCCATGGCAGGGGATTGGGAAAAGATCATCTTTAAGGTCCCTTCCAACCCAAACCATTCTGTGATGATTCTGCAATAATGTTTTTTAATGATGAATTACTTTACCAGATGATATATTGCCTTTACCTGTTTTCTGTGTTTCCATGTATTTACACACTTCACCTTCCTCACTCTGCCACCTCTGACTTGGCCTTCTTGTATTTTTAGATACAGGCTGAAAAATATTCAGCATCAATTGATTTATTTAATTTTCTATTACATGTGTCAGAGTTTTGACATTTTGGCTGTCTCCCAGCAAGGAAGCCTGAAATCTTCATTTTCAGTATCTCTCACATACTGGTACTAAAGAATATCAAGCATCTACTGTTGTGGGAGAACATGCTCTGAGTATAAAGGTTCATGGTTAAAACACCACCAAAGCACCTCTGAAGAACTGCATTTGGCCTCAAAATCAGGCTGAATCTCTTTTGTAATGAGTACTTTTGGGATGCTTTCACCAGGACAAGGACCCAAAGCAAGTCAAAAGAATTTTCCTATTAAAAGAAATTCAGGTGTAACTCCAAATTGCAAATTTATCCAGAATTCATTCTCTTTGATTCCATTTGGTTCAGCTTTTCTACTTGCAGCAATAACTCCTCGTTCACAGGCTCCAGTAGGAATGACCTGTTCCTTGGCAGGGGAAGCTGTTATGTTTCCATCACAATACATAAGCTCCACTTCAAGAGGGTGAGCAGGCAATGGGCCAAAAGCAGAATACCTCTGCTTTGCAGTCATTTCTGAGCCAAGATATTATTTTTACTTTTCAAAAGCATGAGTGGTCAGAAAGCACTGCTTGGAAATTGAAACCATCCTCCATGCACCTCTGCTTCTCTCAAATGAAGCTTGCAAAGCATTGTGGATTACATGACTCATGCAGCGTGGGGACTGCCTTTTCCCCATCAATAATGCTCTCAGTTTATATTTCTCATTTGCACCTCAGTGCTTTTCCTGTCTTTATCACAGAAGTGAAGAGCCAAGCCTGTGGATTCCTGCAAAGAGCCCTAATCCATGTGGGTGAGGAACTCACTGGATGGTGCATCTTCATCGCTCCTGGACATCTGGTCGTGATCCGTCTTCCCTCCTGAAGGATCCTGTGCAATCCCGCTGGAAACTTGTGAGCAGCACTTGGAGTTTGTTAAACAGCCCCAGTACATCTTCCCTTGCAGCACCCCGTGCCACACTTTGATTTGCCTGACAGTTATACAGCCACCTAGGGCTCGCTTTAATCTCAGTAGCAGCCTAAAGTATTTTTCAAGCCGGAGCGTTTCTGTTTTATGACTGTCCAAATGCTGCAACGTTCTGCTGGTATTACTGTAAAAATCCAGGGGAAAAAAGCTTAAGCTGAATTAATTCCGTGCAGATTGTGATTCTCCATGGGTCAACTCAATTCTTAGTGCTGACTCAATCAAATTTGGCCCCCTCTGCCTGCAGACAGTGGGTTACAGTCCCAGTTTCAAGCCCTGGGGGCTGATCTCAGGTATTATACGAGGAGGTATTTTGCCTGGGGGGCACCACATCTCACTCTGCTTTCGAAACTCTCTGGTTTTAAAACACTGGAAGTACCTCGTGCTCGTGCCAGTTGAACCAATCCTGCCATTCATGGTCAGCTGGGACCCCACAGTGACTGGGGCTGGTTGGAAATTAAAGTTTGGTAAATCCCACAGCACTTTGCAGTGTATTTCATATCCACAAACAATAATGCCATGACCTACCTCCCTTAGCATCCCAACCCAGACACTGAAGCTGAATGGAAATGAAGTAAAACCAGTCTGGAGATAAGAGCTGTGCAGGAGAGGAACTGGGATCCCTCCCCAGGTGCTGTGGGCTCTGGCAGTCTCTCCTCTGCTCTCACTCTCACAGCCACTGGCACATCTCTTAGACCATGAACCTTATAATTCAATTCACAATAGAGCATTTCTTTTTATTTCTGCAGAGTGCCTTGTGTAACCCTCATGCCCTACATCACAGACTCACAGGATATGCTGAGCTGGAAGGACCCACAAGGATCATCAAGTCCAACTCCTGGCCCTGCCCAGGACACTCCAACAACCCACCCTGTCCCTGAGAGCATTGTCCAAACACTCCTTGAGCTGTGTCAGGTTTGGGGCCGTGCCCACTGCCCTGGGGAGCCTGGTCAGTGCCCAACCACCCTCTGAGGGAAAAACTGGTGTGCTCTCACTGCACAGTTTTATTGCTTCTACTCTCTCTGTCCTCGGCTGTCCCTTACAGGCGCTGCCACCCAGTGTCACCAAGCTGCTCCAGACAGTTGAGGGAAGACACCATTAGGTGAGAGCCTACAGTTATTTACCTATCACACAGTGCACAGCACACTACAACAAACGACTCAAGGCTCCACTTGAAACAGATCAGGATTAAGAGCAAAAATATACATTCACAGGCCCATGGATTTTGCTTCAAGCTATGAAGCTAAAAGCCTCAATGTATATAAAACATGTTTTGCATGCAAAGGACTTGTAGTTTGGTGACGGAAAAGAAAAGGTGACTGAGGTCCTAAAGAAGCCTTGATTTTGTACCAGGTAAATGCTGAGGTAGTTCAATATTTTTCTAACTTCCTGCATAAAATCTCACTGATTTGAATTCCTGGCACACCTCAGTCCCCTGAATTTTAAAAGGTTATCTTCTATTTGGAAGTAGATTTCAAACATCTAAGCAGCCCAACTATCTACAAAAGCACAAATTAAGACACAATGTGTTGTCCTACCCTCAAGGGGAAGGAATGGGGCTTTACACACAGGTACCTGCATTGGAGCATTTATGATATAACAAGAGAAAACAGTTATGACAAAACTGATTGATACAGGTACAAAGAAAGGGATGAAACACAATTTCAGCTATATGGACATTCCAGCAGCTGCCTCAGAAACGGCAGAGGGCTGAACACTCTTCCTCACTGTATGAACAGCAGACAATGAGAATGACAGCCTGGGTCAGGCTGGAAGGGACCACAGTGGCTCATCTGGTCCCACCTCCTGCTCCAGCAGGGCCATCCCAGAGCACATGGCACAGGATTGTGTCCAGATGGTTCTGGAATATCTCCAGTCAGGAGACTCCACCCCCTCTCTGCTCTCTCTCCAGGGCTGGGGCACTGCCCAGCCAAGAAGTTCTTCCTCCTGTCCAGCTGCAACTTCCCGGGCATCAGTTCCTGCCCGTTCCTCCTGGGCCATTGCTGGGCCCCCCCGAGCAGAGCCTGCTCCAGCCTCTGCCCCCTCCCTGCAGCCCCTGACACCCCCTGGGGAGGGCCCCTCTCAGGCTCTGCTCTGGAGGCTGAACAGCCCCAGCTCCCTCAGCCTTTGCTGCTCCCAGAGCTGCTCCATCCCTTGGGCATCTCCGCAGCCTGCGCTGGCCCCGCTGCAGGAGCTCCCTGGCCCTGCTGTGCTGAGGAGCCCGAGCTGGGCCCAGCCCTGCAGATGTGCCTGCCCAGGGCTGGGCAGAGGGGCAGGATCCCCTCCCTGCCCTGCTCCAATGCTCTTCCTGATGCCCCCAGGATCCCATTGGCCTCCTTGGCCCCCAGGACACGCGGCTGGGCAGGGACAGCTGGTTGTCCCCCAGGACCCCCAGGGCCTTCTCCCAGAGCTGCTCTCCAGCAGGTCCCCCCCAGCCTGTGCTGGTGCTGGGTTTGTTCCTCCCCAGGTGCAGGACCCTGCATTTGCCTTTGTTGAATTTCAGCCAATTCCTCTCTGCCCATTTCTCCAACATCTTGAGGTCCTTCTGAAGGGGTTCACAGCTCTCTGGGGATTGGCCACTCCTCCCAGCTTTTTTAATCATCAATGCAGATGACCCAGGACATGAGAAAAAACCAGGAGGAACCATAAAAGGGTAAGAGGAAACAGGTAAGAAAAAACTGTATTCTCTCCCGATTATTACACCTTCATTAAAAAGGCACTCTGGTACAGAAGTCACAGATTGAAATCTATACTTACTACTACTTTCACTTCATGCCAGCTTTCTGTTGTTCCAAGGTGCCATATATAAAATTGGGATTAAACAAGCTTGGGAGTGGAAGAATTCCCATCAATCCATCATTAGCCCTCAGAGATAGTCAGTTCTCCAATGACAACACACTGCGCCATCCTATGCAGCACATGAAGGGAACCAGAAAGCCTGTTAGCATTCAGTCAACATTTGTGTGAGTAGTTTTGTATCTGATAAGGGCCTTTTGGATTGTTCTTTTTGACTGTTTTTCTGATTAAACTTACTTTTTTTAAGCAAACGTCTCGCTATGATACAACAGTTACTGTAGGAGCTAATAATACATGAAGGCTTTGGCAGGAGGGATGAATATTTGAAAGGGGAAAAGCTGGGCATTCTTACCAGCACGGCCATTCATTTGGTGTCAAACACTAGGCTTTGCTCCATTTAAAACTGATCTGTATTTTTTGCTTTGAAAACCAGTAACAAAGCTTATGGGTGGGCAGAACATTAATAATTGAAATGGCTCCATGTGTGAATAAGAACTTGTTTTCTGAGGGACGCTCAGCAAAGGAGGATGGTCTTTATATGTAGTAAGACTGTAAGTCAGTGATCTCCATAAACATGCTTTCTCATCTTCCCAGTCTCAAAGGTTGATATACAGAATTACAAAGGCACTCTTCTTGGCCAGAGTTCACTAACAGATCTGTTGAAACAGAGATCAGCCTGTTTGCAAGACACCAAAACACAATTTGTTTTCCTCTAAACTGCCATCAAATCTGGGAAGATGCAGCCATTGCCCATATAAGAGGGAGTTCCTCCCTCTCATGGCCTGCTGTTCCTGATGCAGAGCCTTTGGACTGACACTGCAGAGTCCCCCAGCTGCCTGGGAAGTGTCCTTTGGAATAACACTGGGGAGCAGCAGCTCCCATTTGCCATCTCAGATGGGCTGTTGCCATCGCTGCCTCCTCCCCACCCTGGCCCTACACGCTACATGCAGCACAAGAAATGTATGTTGATATGCATGATGTAAGTTTACTCTTCATGTGGACACACCTGTGACTAAATTTTGTACATTTAAGACTCTTTTAACAGAAACATAATTGTGTTATATAGCCAGACAGCAAGATCAGCAGAGGACAAGTCCCAGTGACTGCTCTGGGCGCTGCTCCCACTGGGTTATGCAGCTGCACTCAGTCAGAAATACCCTCCACTAAAATCAAACACCATCCACTAAAATCACAGCAGTTATCCTGGTGGAAACCCAAAGAGAGGATGAAAGTCAATACCATTTTCCCCTCACCACATGAGCTTTGACATGGCTTCTTTTCAAACAGCATTTTCACCAGCTTTCACAGGAGCACAAACTGCTGGAGCTGATGCAAAAACCTGGCTCACCACTATGGAAGTACCAGTGCCTTCCTGTAGTTGGCAGATGCTCTGCCTCGGTGTACAGCAGCTGTGGTCACAGACATGGTGCCAACAGACAGCTCTCAAAGGCTACATGATCAAGAGACCACTATTACACAGATTATACAGCATGAAAAACACATTGCCTTTGTGTAATGCTGTGTCAGACCTTACAGCTGCAGACACTGCCCCCAGAAAATAGATACATACTGAATATTGTGGGAGGTTTGGTCACTGCAATATATAAGAAGGATATTAAGCCATTCGAAAGCATCCAAAGGAGGGCAAATGAGGGCACAAAAAAAGCCAGCTAAGAAGAAAAAGGAACAGCATAGCTTGGGAGAAAGTATGAAGGTGTCACTGCAGGAGTATTGCAGAGGATGAGGTTACAGAGCAAGGTGGCAATCCAGGCTGGGCAGGGAAAAACATCTCAGGGGACCTCATGACTAGGGAAGGCACTGGGATGGCAAGGTTGGTTCAGCCTTTGGAAGAGGAGACTGAGGGGAGACTTCATTGCAGTTCCAACTTCCTGGGCAGGGGCAGAGGAGGGGCAGGGACTGGGGGGGACCAGGGACAGCAGCCAGGGAATGGCTGGAGCTGTGTCAGGGCAGGCTCAGGTTGGATCTCAGCAAAAGGTTCTTCCCCCAGAGGCTGGTTGGGCACTGCCCAGGCTCCCCAGGGCAGTGGGCACAGCCCCAAGGCTGCCAGAGCTCCAGGAGGGTTTGGATGATCCTCTTGGGCACAGGGGGTGACTCCTGGGGATGGTCCTGTGCAGGGCCAGGGGTTGGACTGGATGATCCTTGTGGGTCCCTTCAACTCAGTGCATTCTGTGATTCTGTCCTGCCCATGCAGAGTGAGGAGCTGACACCGGCAGAGGACATCCCTTATCACTGTGTGCACACATTTAAGCAGGAACAGGCATATAAACTACCAACATTTACATTTTCATAGTGCTGTTGATCTCCTTGACTATACTGGCTCACAGTGAGATTTGCTCTCAAGCAGGTGGAATCCTTATTCCCTGTCATGGAGAAGTGAGAGCAAGGTTTGCATTCACTCCTCCCAAACCGAAAGGCAAGACAGACATTCTTGACAGCAGCCCATACAACAAACCTTGGATGCTCACAGCAGCTGGCAGCTGCTTTCAGAGACGTGTAATGGGCCTCACATGCTGCTGCTAGTGAAATAATCTGAGGTCAAACCAATATTTGTATAGAACAACTGTGTTTATCACCGTACGTCAAGATAACACACACAAATATTTATCTTCCCTGAAACCATTTTAAACAGAGTATTACTACCAATTGGAGTTTTGCCGAAATATTTAACAGTCACTTCCTGAAGTATCCTACAACTTCCAGTACAGTTTGCCTCTGTTTAGCTCTGAATGAACCCTGGGAGCCGTCCTCGCTCCGCCCGCAGCCGCACAGCCCCAGTTCCCGTCTGTCTCAGGACAGGCTTTCGGCACATCTTGGATTGTTATTACCAAGGATGCCAAGTCCACAGACCTGCTTTGAATTTTGGTTCCTTGCTGCAGCTTACAAAGGTTTCCACTGGAATGTCCCTCGGACTCCCAGGCTTTGATGATGTTTCAACAGCACGATGAAAGGCAGGTCCTCACCACAAACACAAGCAAAGTACTGGGTTTGAATACACAGAATTCTTTGGCCCCACAGAACATGTGTCACTTGGATGGGTTTTTCCACAGATTCGGATCTCTCTTGGAGTGAGTTACTGTTGCAGATCAGTAATGGCAACTGGTCTCATGCATGGGATCACTACGTGAACAGAGCTAAAAATTACTGACTTAGTTACAGAACTGAGGTATAAACTTCACAAATGAAAAGTTGTAAACCCCTGAATGGGTACTACAACTGTTTGCCAATTACTCATCCACACCACAGAACACCTCACATTTTCCAAAACCACTTAACTTCTTTTGTCAAGTGGGTGTTAGGTACTTGTAGTGAATCTCCCACAAACACCCCTCCAACAGCACTGGCAGTTCCATGTGTTAACCCTTCGGTCTCAAGAAGTCTTCAGTAATATTTGTCTCAGAGAAGTCTACACATCATCAATGAGTTTTTCCTGTGCTGAAACTGATTGTTAGTTTTGTTGTATATCAGCATTAGTGTACAGCTATATGTGTATGTACAAATGTTGTAGGCATGAAGGGTAATGCACTGAGACCCTGGCAGAGGTAACCTGGCAGCAGGACAAGCCAAATTAAATACTGAAATGAGTTTACAGCTTTCTAAACTATATCTGTTGCCATCTCCTTCCCAAATCCAGGCGGGTGGTAACGTTACAGCATGAACTCATCCCCTCAACACCATTCTCTTCCCCCCAAATTCAGGAGTTAAATACTTAAAACTAGGATTGGAAAGGCTGTTAAAGGACAGGACAATGGAAAATATTGACTGCGGTTGCCTCTGGAGTATTCCAGCTGTCAGATACCAGCAGCCAACCATCCTTAAGGTAAGAAAAAAAATACAGGCTGATGTGCAAAGAGATGTCAGCAAGTACCAGGTTGCTGCATCTCCTTTGCAGCACCACCCAGGTGAGAGGGAATCATCCCCAGTGCAGATCAGTGGAAGACAGACATCTCCACAGAATATAATCTCAATAAATTCCGAGGTGAGAAGGCTCCTGGGGACAGCTAAAGCAATTGGCACCCAGCAGCCAACCTCTGGTCTTCACTCAGAGCAGTGTTGCAGTGACTGTTCTTGTAGATGGTTCTGCTTGTCCTCCTGACTGAAGCAAATATATCCATGATTTAGCTTGTTTTTCTTTTTCGAATTACAAAATCCCTTTAAAAGCCAATTTAATACTGTCATTCTTGCTTGTGGGAGACTATCAAAGATATGTGGGCAATTCAGGGCTTTAAAACAGATGTAATAGATCACAGAATCTCAGAAACATAGAATATGCCAAGTTGTTGCCACAAACTGCCCCAATATTGAGGTGAGGCCGCCCCAGGGCAGAACAGAGCGGGACAATCCCCTCCCTGATGCCCCAGGACAGGGATGTCCCTCCTGGCTGCCAGGGCACTGCTGACTCAGGGACAACTGGCACCACCAGGACCCCCAGGGCCCTTTCCCTGCACTGCTTTCCAGCCTCTCATTCCCAGTCTGTCTGTACATCTGGGGTTGCCCCATCCCAGGGGCAGAATCCAGCACTTCCCCTTGCTGAACTTCCTGTGGTTGGTGACTCCCAGCCCTCTGATTTGCTTTCAAGACCCTAAAATAAAGTGCAGGTTTTTTCAGCTACACCAATTGCTTTGTTGCTCGTCCACCCTACAAGACCATCCCTTCATAAAACATCAGCAGACACTGACAAAAGCTAAACAGAATTCCTGGGTATGAGCACCCAATTACAGCAGTTCCTGATGGAGGGTCCACAGGAGGCAGCAGGAAGGCAGCAAACAGCCCTGTGGCACAGGACTTCCTTCAGCATTTCCTGGAAGCTGAGCAAGTTCTACAAGCACCAAGTCCTTGGTCTACTTGGGGAGACCCCAAGTGAACAGCCAGAGTTCAGTACAAGCCTGGATCAGGCCAAAAATGTCTTGTTGCACCCAGTGATGGTTCAGCACCAAGGCAGGAGTTAGTGGTGGACACTAAACTACAGTGACACAGCAATACTCAGAACCGCAACCAGAACGATCAGTGGCTGTGAGAGAAGGGGGTTGGACTATTTACCAATGTCAAACTGTATAAATATCTATGTACATTTGATTGCTCAACCTGCTGTGCATGGGCTCATGTATTAAACACCAGCTCGCACATTCCACAAAGGGGGTTTGGACTTTTTTTCCTTCTTTCTAGGCTGTCAGAAAGGATTTGGATGAGGTCAGTCTCTGAACACAGAACATTAAGTCTTAGCTCAAGGAAAGACACAAAAGCTACGTCGTCTACCATACAGCATGTTGCCATATTGTGCAGATCAGTTTGATGTGTTTTATTACTAAAAATTACCAGCTCCAGCCAGGGTGACCAGCTGAACGAGCTTTCTGACACAGTCATTAGTCACAGTTCAGTGGACATCATGATGCAGGAGGATTTGGAGTCCTGTAAAGCCACAGACAGTTATCAAACAGTTGAAAAACCATAGACTAAGCACAAGCGGCACCGTGGCTGCCAAGGGGGGAAGAAACCTCATGAAATCTGGAATATGTTTCTACTTACTGTCCATCCTAGTAAAATAAAATGATCTCTCATTTGAGCATATGGTTCTGCTTAGACAAGAAACTGTATATATTGGTCTAAATCCAGAATAGCCTTTCTGACATATTAGTCAGTATTAGAAAATCACTACAACCTGCGTGCTCTGTAGCAATTCCTAATGCTAAGTGCAACAAACCTACAGTGATCCTCCTCCTCCCTCTCTCCTCCTCACCTTTCTGTCCTGGACCCATTTTTTTCTTCTTTTCTCAGCTTTATACCTTTTCTATAGGGCCAGCTGCAAATGTCTTTTCCCTTTCTTTTCTCCATGCTGCTTCTGTCCTCACACACACCCCTTCACAGAGAGATTATGACTTTTCCACATGAGAAGACTTTCAGCAGTATCCCAGAGTTCCCAGTTTATATGGAAACCTACTGATTGCACAGAGGTTCAGCTTTCAATGGCGAACACCTCATGCATAATCTGCATAAGTATGTTTTAAGGCCCTTATGTATTTTAACAAATTGCTTAGCTTTCACTTGAGCATAGTCAGAGGGACAGAGGAACCTCCAAAGCTTTGGGGGTGCTCAGGTAACAATGGAGACAGAGTCCTGGATTCATGGTGCTCCCCTCCCGTTCCCAGAAGAGGGAAACTTTGGCTGGAGAACAGGTCGGGCTTGTGTCCATGCAGGTCCCCAGATAGGATTAAGAGGATATGGCACAGTACAGCACCATCCTCATTCTCCTGGAGCTTCCCATGAAGTGTCAGGCCACAGAAAAAGAAGTAGATTTATCTGGGAAGGAAGAAGGCTTTGCAGATCTTGGACACTGAATGGGACCTCTCTGAAGAGGAGCTGGATGACATTTCTCTGACTATATTTGCCAGTTGAGAACGTATGTTAGACGTGATCCAATATTTCCACGGGAACATACTGATTTTCAGAAAACGGCATTGCAAAAGAAATATTTAACTGAAACATTTCAGTGAGATCAAAACATTTGAATGGGGAAAGCTCACTTTGTAAGAATGGATAAGGATGGGAAAGGAGACTTTGCCAGAAAACCAGGCAGCCAACTGGGCCTGGGTTGGATCCAGATATGTCAAAGATAGATTCATTACTGCTAAGCTCTTCTTGAGCTTACAGAGCTGTGCAGCCACGGGGAAGAAAGAGCAGTTCCAAGGCACCTGAGGTGAATATGAAACAAGACCTCAGTCCCCGGGGTCCCCGAGGTGTGTCTGTGCTGCACAACCACTGGAGTGAGCTTGGAGAGAACTGCAAACCCAGTTGCACAAAACACAGTCCAGAGCTTTATGTCAACAAGCACTGGATGAAAATCCAACCCAATGCAAGGTGAAGCTGTAGGTTACAGCCTCCTTGGACAGAAAATATCAGTGGCAGGCATCTGCAGCAGTATGGCCCAGGACATCCTTGTCAGGCTCCTGCCTCTATTGAGACTGAAAAGCTTTCCCATGAAAAGCAGCTCCTTAGCTGAGTAAGAGAACATTTCCACACACTGAGCAACAGGTAAATGCAGCTGTGTAAAGAAAATGCAAAAATAAATGTTTGGACTTTTTTTTAAACAGAGTTCTTGGAGTGACTGGCAAAATCCCTCTGACTGCTCATAAGGAAATTATTCCTTTGGGACCTTGTTCATCTCTGTGGACTAAAAAGTTCTTTCCTGAGTTTCATCCTGGCTGTTAGTTCCTATTTAATCTGCCACTAACAATTCAAGCCATCTGAGGAGATGTGCAATACCATCTAAAAGCTCCCACCATTTCAGGACACAGAAGAGGGAAAAGGTGGTCTCTTTGACAGAGGCACTACCATCGTGCCATGGGGTCTGCACCCTTCCTGCAGTCCAGAAAGCTCAGTCTGTGCCAACAGAATGGATTCCTTCTGTATAGAAAGGATTTCTGTAGACCTCAGCCAAGATAAGGACTTGTGCCAGGGCTGAGGGAGGCTCAAGTACTTGTGTAGCTAGTACAGCAAGAACAGCTTCAGTTAACAACAAGGCTTACAGTGGACTGAGTTTGGAGGAAGTAGCTTCATAACCTCTTGAATAGGAAAAAAAGAGTACTTTATAAAGTATACACCTTCACTGAGCTGGGGCTGAAACCCAAACCTCACAGGGAGCACCATCAGTTGCAGCAAGATACCAACTGGGATTAGTGACTGCATCACCCCCTGGACAGCACAGGCTGGGGGTGACATGCTGGAACAGCTCTGCAGAGAAGGACCTGGGGGCCCTGGTGGAAAACCAGCCTGGGCTCAACAGCCCACGACATAACAAGGAGCTCCTTCCTTTCTGGAAGAGCAAGACTTTCTTTAGTACTCATAAGGGAAGATATTCAGAGTAGTTCAGTACTACCCCTACAATCCTGGCTCTTCCTCCACACATTAAAATGTATTTCTCAAAAGGAGCTTTGCACATCGGTTGTCTCACCCCCATCTGCAAAACACCCCCACCCTATATATAGACAAATACATACAGAGATGTATACATATATAATCTTTGATATGTTTTCTTTTTAACTCATAATGAAGAAATCTTACTTCACAACTTAAACTCCCACCTAAACCTTCTTCCCACAAAGCTCTATAAGACAGGAATGACAAAGTATTAGAAGTGAAAGTCACTTTCCTCCACTACTCACACTTCTGTGTATGCTTTGAAATGCTAAGCACCAGTTCTGCCATACATGTACACTCTGCACTGAGCAAAACCAGGTTAAATGGAAATCTGCATAGTATCTCTTTTTTAAAAATTTTTAATTATTGGGGTTTTTCAATCAATCATGCTTCTAAGAAGTAAAAAGTCTCACATATGGTATGGATAAATCAGCTTCAGGAGAGCCTCACTGGGTCTCTGGGCAGCCCAGCGACAGAGCATTTGGAGGCTGTGTCTAATTCAGGAAGCAAATCAGCTCGTCTCACCCAAGGTGTGGAGGTCCTTCAGATGTCAGACAGTTTCAACACAAAAGGTAAGAATTGCATTTGCAAGCTAAAAGCGTGGTTTGACACAAAACCTTTCCGAGGAAACAATACCAGTGGAGGAAGAGAGCTCAGTCCCTGCCCCTCCTCTGCCCCTGCCCAGGCAGTTGGAACTGCAGGGAGGTCTCCCCTCAGCCTCCTCCAGCTGAACACACCAAGTGCCCTCAGTGTCCTCACACGGCTTCAAATCAAGGCCCTTCCCCATCTCCCTGTCCTTCCTTTGGACACTCTCTAATGGCTCAATCTCTTCCTTCCATTGTGTCCCCCCAAACTGCCCCAATGTTGAGGCGAGGCCGCCCCAGGGCGGAGCAGAGCGGGACAATCCCCTCCCTGGCCCGGCTGACGATGCGGTTCCTCGGCCGGAGATCTTTGCTCTCCCCACTCTCACCGAAGTACCGCGGGCTGCCCGTGCCATGGGTGAAACCCTCCCACTGCCCCGAGCCCGAGCACTCACCCCAAAGCCCGTCACCCACACACGAGCCCTGTGCAGACACAAATCTCTCACCCAGGGCCCTGGCACTTCAAACCTTTCCCCGACACCTGCTTCGATTGCCGCGGGCTGTGCCCTGGCCGCGGGCCAGGCGTGAGCTCAGCCCGTGCAGCTGGACCCGGCACACATCACAAATCCCGGCCAGCCAGGGCTGCCGGGGATCCCGGGAGAACGGCGGGGCTGGGGCTCTGCACCGGGGATCCCGGGAGAACAGCGGGGCTCTGCACTGGGGATCCCGGGAGAACAGCGGGGCTCTGCACTGGGGATCCCGGGAGAACAGCGGGGCTCTGCACCGGGGATCCCGGGAGAACAGCGGGGCCGGGGCTCTGCACAGCCCGGCCAAAGGGCAGGGGGACAGCGGGGCTCCCGCAGCACACGGGTACATCCTGAGCCGGAGCATCCTCCTCCTGCCGCAGCAGGGAGGGTCAGAAGAGGGCACGGGCCAAAGCACTGCTTCTCTCTGACTGCAGAACTCACCCTTCAGAAATGTCTCCTGCAGATATCCCCGCTTGGCAGACTAGCAACAAATCAAGTCTTCCTGCAACAACAGCCAGAGCTTGAACAGGGACACTGAGAGAGGTCAGTAAGATGTGGGGAAAAAACCTGTGGAGACGATTTCTCATTTCATGATGAAAACCAGCTAAAATTGACCGTCCACAGCAGGCACTGTGGATATGAAAGCTCTTGCACCAACCAGCATGAATATTGTGGCAAAGCGGCCTTGAATTACACATAACTGGCTAAAACAAATACAAGGATAAAATCGGGCTTAATTGTTACCTATTGCTCTGTTTTTACAAAGCTGTTGGGCTGGATGTGCTATAATAGAAACAGAAGGTATGAAAAAAAAAAACAAATCTGATTTATTTTAAGGCAAAGTCTGATGAATTTGCTGTTGTGTGCTTGCCTCCACCAGCAAGGGACTGGACATGAGGAATTTGTTAGACATCAGCAGAAACATAGCAGAGAAAGTTACACAAAAAGAGAAAATTTACTGCAGTTAGAAAAAAACCTACAGTATCCCAGTTCCCCCCTCAAAAAACCCACACCTAAATAAAAGAAAAATAACCCCAAAAATACCCCAAACCTTGGTGAATGTCCTCAAAGCTTCCCTTTCCCTGGTACATCTATGCACAGACCACAGACAGATCCCTCTATTCCAGCTGTACAATAAATAAATCAGTCTAGAGATTCTCTGATACCAATTTGCATGAACAGTAAAAAGAGAGTCAGAGAAAAGCAGACCTGCCTGGCAGCAGGTAAACAACAACGCCAGGAAAAAACCTTATCTGTAATGTCCCCACCCATGTCTTGCTCCACGAGACCCAGAATTCCATCACACCCCAACGAAAACTTCGAGTGTACCTGCACTGTATGGAGCCTCCGAGCTGCCATTGCTTTTGCAACTTCAATTTATTTTGTCTTTCTGCTTCCTAGGCAAACCCCACCACAAAGATGAAGACAATATGCAAACTATGGGCGGAGTAAATATGGAGCCAAATTAGTACAGATCCTTTCAGTATGAGACAATAACCATATGTGAGACCATAATGCCTGGATTGGAAGCACAAGGAATTTCATTTATATGCCAAAATGTTAGAAAGTGAATTTTTACCATATTTTAGAATTTCCTGTTACATAACAAGGAACTGAAGCTGTGTGGGAAGCTCTGGGACGCCACCCCAATCAGCAGACACCTCACTCCTTCTCCCTTGGCTTTAGACAAAGAAAGAGGAAGATAAATACCACAGAATAATAGGTTATCTCTTCTTATTTGACTTAAAAGCAAGAAGATCCTGAATTACTGAAAATCACTGGGCCTGATCTTACAAGTCATGGTCACACCCTCATCTCCAGCAACCAGAAGGAATGAACAGCAGCGGAGGGGTTGATTCAAAGACCTGGAAATAAAATACTGATGTATTAAGAGCATCAAGACAAACCCAGTGTAGTTCCAGTCTAATTCAGACACCACTGAAAGCCCTTGCCAGTCAAAGTGTCATCAGCCACTTGAATACAATCAAATCTCTGTTTACTGTGTTAATTGTTAATATCAAACAGGGTGCCTGGCATTTCAAAACAAGTCACTAGTTGCTCTTGTTTGAAGTAAAAAGAAAAAAACCCTAAAAAACATAAGAAAAATCCCTTGGAACAGAAATTACGTTCAAAATTTCTAAGTCATTTGTTACTTA
This sequence comes from Neopelma chrysocephalum, assembly GCF_003984885.1. Classification (NCBI taxonomy): domain Eukaryota; kingdom Metazoa; phylum Chordata; class Aves; order Passeriformes; family Pipridae; genus Neopelma; species Neopelma chrysocephalum. The sequence goes on from NW_020897965.1 coordinate 1,053,215, forward strand.
GCAAAATACCAGTGTCTGCATTCACACGGCTCCCAAAATGGGATCTGCCATCCAGCTGCCTACTTATCAGGAATGCCTCCCTGAAATTAGCTGGCAGGAATGAAAGAGGTCAAGATTCTCTCTGCTCTTCCAAGTCATAGAAAAAGAGGTAAAAATGCAATTAAAAAAAATCAGCTGAAATTATTCAGATTTCATTTACAAGAATCTGGCATTTATATGTCATAAATACACGTTATTTTTACTCATTTGTTTTTTATTATAATCATTAATTCCATAGTATTTTCAGCCTTTCTTCCAGCCTCTTTTTCAAATAAGTCTACTGTAGTTGAGTTTCCCTTATCTATTCTGGTTCCTGACTAAATAGTATTTACATCGTTGCCCATCCTCACAAGCTGCACAAAGGTTGGAACATCTCACCTACAGCTTTCCCTTTTGTGTTTAGCAAGGTGCCCTCTGAGTTAAACAGCAGCAGCTGGGCTGAGGCTGCATCCCTAAGTCCCCAGGGCCAGCTTCCCTCAAGCTACACATGATTTACTGCAGGTGGGATTTGTTTGCTGTTTTTCCAAGCTCACCTCTTTAGCAGATGGGAAAGTCTGGTTGCACTGCTATAATATCAGGGTATCAGGAGTCTGGGGTGCTGGTTTTGGTGCAGTAACCCTTCCCTGCTTCAATGTAGTAGTGGTTTAATGTATTTTTTATTTTACTGGTTTTGAAGCTGTCCTATGGTTTCCTTGGATAGCAATAATAAAGCGAATTCTGGGCAAACCTCTACCCTCACTACAGGCTTTCAGAGGTAATGGTTAATTTCTGTGGGGTGGGATGTGAGAATTAAATTATTCCTACAGCAGTTTAAAGCTTAATTATAAAAAATACTGTTATCTTGTACCCTCTGGAGTAACATCACCAAGAGCAACCACCAGCTCCCCTCTCCCCTGTCTGACTGTATCTGCTGATGGCCCAGTTGGTGTTCCATGGATAGATGGTCTCGGTGCTGCCCCACCACCCAAACCAAACCAGCTGTAACCAGGCATGGCAGCACCACAGAACAGCCAAAGGAAAACGCAGCCACAAAGCCAAGGAAACCTGGAACCCTCCAGCCAGCAGCACCCCGTGTCTGGGATGCAGCACGTCCCAGCTGGGCAAAGAAGGAACAGTGAGGTCAAGTTCAGACAGCTCAGAGCAAATCACAGAATCACACAGTTCTATGGTTTTGAAAGAGTCTTTGAAGCAGAAATTCCATGCCAGTGATACTCCTCATGTGTATTTGGACATTAATGGTAAGTACTAATTCCACTAAATTCCCACCGATTTTTATGCCACGAGCTTTTGGATATGACAACCAGGATGCAGCAAAAGGCAACTATCCCAGAGGTAGCTGGGCTCCAGTTAGGTGAGAATGGGAATGAGATGGCACTTAACCAATTTTAATGATAATTCACTCCTTTGTCTCTCTTTTACAGACCTTTAGAGTAGCTCACAGGTTCAATCCCCTGTAGGGGCCATTCACTTCAGAGTTGGACCTTTCTGGGTCCCTTCCAACTCAGAACATTCTGTGATCCAGTAAATCTACAGGTTCTAATGACTTTGTTTACTCTTCCCTTACAACATCCTCCTTCTGCTCCAGACACTGACAATGGGTCCTCTCCATACCCTGAACTGCCCAGTGAAACAGAAACTGGAGCAACTGTTCCTAACTTACTGTTTTGATGCTTTTTTATCTAGAGAAAAATTTGCATACCTCAAATTATTTTTTCCAGCTGTTACTCTGAGTAGATCTATTACCTTCCTTTATTTATATATTTATTTATTTATTACCTTTATTCATGTTTATCAGCAGTTCTTGAGGCTCCTAATAGAAAGAAATAAAAATTATTCTTCCTTATTTCTGCTAACACCAGGTCACTCTTTTGGACTCCTCTACATCAGTGCCACTTTTGTCATATTCATGATTTTTCCATCAGAAAGTCACTTTAATAGTTTCATACACAAGCCCAGTGCTGGAGCAGTTGGTCTGAAAATGCTGTAGAAGACATCTGTGATGTGGCTGTTCACTGTCTTTCCCTGAGATTTTTGACCAGGGCAACACTTCCACCCCCCAGGCTGCAAGGCTGATCTTGCAAAGCCTGGTTTAGTGGCAAAAATTAAACTGAAAAAATGTTCATACGTAGAAGATGCAACAAATTGGACTTCAGCACTAACATCTGCCCCAAAACTGCTTTACAGGATTTCACACTTGGAGGTCTCTGCATCAGCAATTCCTCTCTTCCCTGAATGTGGGCCAAGAGGGAATCCATGCCATGGAATGTGTATCTGCCTGCTCTGCATCCAGCTTTTTTAATAGGTTTTTGTATGGCAGAAAATCAACTGTTTGCCAAGAGCCAAGAATATAATATCTATTCAATTCCCTCGATGTGCTAAATGAGTCATTAATTACACTGACGACAGCAATTACATTTGTTCAGCACGAGCGACTTGTTAACGAAGAGCTCAATCGCCTCCAGTAACTTTGCTCCCTGAACTGAGTGTATCCACTGTCTCCTACATCAGCCACCCCAGCACGGTGGCCCATGTGTTGAGAGGACGGTTTACTTTTAGGCTTCTAAAAGCTTTGAAAAAAGGTTTAAGGGATGACACATGCTTTAGGGGGAGAAAGAAAACTGCCTGTTCCATTTCAACATATCTTTTATTTTTTGTTTAAAGGGTTATTAAAACAGAGGGTGTGTTCTTGGTTCGTTTTGCATTTCCATTGTGTGCTCACCAAGGTTTCCATGTCACTGGGATTGGTGCTTGGGGTCTTTGTCTCCCTGCAGTCCCAGCACAGCCATGCACAGAATTCCTGCTGCATCCTCCTCTTTACATTTATAGCTGACCTGCTCTGTAAGGAAACTCCTGCAAGCTTTTCACAGCAAACACACCAACCAGGCTCTTACAGCTCATTGAACACATCACGTCCTTCTGCTTTGCCCAGATTGTGTAATCAGCCCTCAGCTTTCTGTGCCCGTATCCTAAAAAACTGACCTAGCAGAATTTTCTTTGTGAGAAGACTTATAATTTAAGCACAAAAGATTTTAAACAGTTTTCCAACACTTAGGAAGCCCTCACAGTTCTTGGAACACGGGCAAGCTCCTGGAACAGCGTATCCTCAACAAATAAATTACAATGGGAGTTGTTTACGGAGTGAAGCAGTTTGTAGTGAAGGGCATCAAATTCTGTGACTGAGGTTCAGAAACTCTCCCAAAGCTACATGTGCAAGTGGTGGTGGAAAGAACGATGCAGATTTGGGATCCTCGCTCCAAGACCACGCCTCCAGCCATAGGAGCCCTGTCTGTACTGAGGCATTTGCTTTTCTTCACATGTTGTTTTCTCTTCTTACAAAGCACAGCGTTTTTCAGAAGTTTCTTCTCCCCACCCCCAGTCACAGGGTGTCTCCACCTTTCATAAAAAGGCCAGAAAATGTGCACCAACAAATTGCATGGGACTTATTATGAACAAGCCTGTGTATTCTCACAATTAAATTCATGTATTTGCTTGGTCTGAAGGAGACACTGGTGTTCTCTTTCTTATCCCAGGCAAATTCCTGAAATACCTAGAAGAAAAAGGGACTGAGAACTCAGACAGCTAAAGCTGGGATAAAGGTTTTGTCATAAAATCTTGTAGATGTCCCTAAGGAGAGAAGGAAAGACTTTACATGTTCCAAGATGTTCAATATCCTGGTCAGCACAAAGAGCGAGGAGACAGAACACGTGTAGTTCAATGGTGAAGAATCTGTTTCTCAGCCACAGGAAACCCAGCCAGGACACACCAATCCTTATTTAAATCATCTGCCTCCCAATTATCTCTAACCAAAGGATTAAAAAAAAAAAAATCAATGGAACCACTCACAAAAATTATGTTTGAATCAACTATGGTCCAAACAAAGGAACTGACTGACACAGAAAGGGTAAGACCCGGCCAAACCCACAGCTTAAAAGCTGTCCTGAGCTTTATTGAGGGTTCACTGCTGTCCCGAGCCACAGGGCCTCTGCCCACCCATCTTTACAACAAACACTCCCACAAGGTCCAGCACAGACTCTTTCATCAGAACGGGTTGTGTTTGCTGAGCCCAGACCCTGATTGTAAATACCACCTGCCCTGGGGTTTCTCAACGGTGAATTATAAAACCCCACAATGAAGTTACTGCACAGTAAAATGCAAAGGGAGATTGCAGAGCATTTCACTGTATCTGTCTGGGATTGGTGCATTAACATCTAAAAGACTTGGCTTCATTTCTGTGGGAAACAGGATTAGCCTCTGGGACTGCTCCTGCTCTTCAAATCCAGGATCTGCTGAACGTGTCAGATTCTGCTCTGCTCAACAGAGTAAGGGAGTAAGGATTCAGAGCAAGGGATGGGGAATTTATTCCAGGTTTGCCACCCTGTTCCAAAAGGTGCTAAAGCAGCCAGGATCTCTTTCCATCACTGTTTAGCTGACTGTAATGAAATGTGCCTGGACATTACTGCTCCTGTGATTTAAAGCAGGTTTGAGCTATCAGAACCATTCTTCTGCTCCCTCCTAGACTAAAAGCCAGAGTGACAGTATTTAATGGTGCTGGTTTAAGGCCTGGAAGCCCAAGAAAATAATTTTGAGTAAAATGAGGGTTGTCAGTTCTCGCTACTGTCTAACTGCAAGAAACAGGACCAAGTGCCAAATGCCAGCACATGCACCATAACCCAGACAGATGGTGACCATCACTCCTTATTTTAAACTCAGTTTTAAAGGATGTTTTCTCTGCCATTTGTCAACATCTTTTCCATCTGAGGATACCAACCAGGCACTTCTCTGAGTAGTTAATGCGCTGCTGAGAACATGGGCTTGGCCAAAGCTCCAGCTAAAAGACAAAGTTTGTGGATGAAGATGAATAAATATTGGCAGGTCTGTTTTATCCTTTCTGTTTCACAAAAGAATGAGATTTCTCAAGAAGTCCTCTGTTTTTAGAGTACAAAAGTTCTATCACTGAAACTCTGCACTGCTGAGCATCTCCCACAGTATTTACTGTAAACAAGTCACATTCTTGGTTCTGAAATAATTATAAAATACATAACAGAAGTAGCAGAGACTAACAAAGTATCATTTAGTGGTAGGGAAAAATGCAATGAACTAATACTATGATATTCTAGTTAATTTCTATCTACGTTTATTGAAAAAACTGCTATTAAAGACATATTTTCTACCAGTTGATTTAACAACTTCCTCCTTCTGGAACCTCACCTAAGATGTCTGTTCTATTTTCTTCATCTTGATAATGCCACAGAAACTTAGCCAAAGCACCTTTTAATCCCAGCCAGGTCTGTGTTTTGTAGATCTGTGTAGCTGCGGATCACAGAATCACAGAATCACAGAATCACAGAATCACAGAACATGCTGAGTTGGAAGGGACCCATGAGAATCATCGAGTCCAACTCTTAGCCCTTCACAGGACCATCCCCAAGAGTCACACCATGGGCCTGAGATGAAGTGTAGCATCCCACAACAACTGCTTAAAGTTATTAACTGCTCTGCTAAGTTAGTGATTCCATATTCTAATTAAGAAGAAGGAAGCTGTGAGTTGAGATGTGAAGATGGTTCATTTTATGACCTCTGTTCTTCAAGTGTTCCATAAAATTACCGCACCACTTATGCATCTTATAAACCTACTTTTCTTGACTGTGCCTCCAGTTACACCTGACCTACAGCACTGCCCTGTGATGGGGGCTTTGTTACAACACCTCCCATGTGCCAGCGCTGGGAGACACATTCAGCCCCACCAAACCCACTGACACAGCTTGAAACCCAAAGGTCAGAAATTGGCAATCCAGTTCCAAATTTTATGAAGAAAATTAGAACAAATTATTGTCAAAATGAAAGTAAACAGTGATCTTTTCTTGGATTGTAAAACTGAGTGGTGCTGTTGCCACACCTGAAGGACGGCGCCATCCAGAGGGATTTGAGTGGGAGGGCCCATGGGAATCTCATGAGGTTTAACAAGACCAAGGGCTGGTGCTGCACCTGGGTTGGGGCAACCCTGAGGATCAATCCAGGCTGGGGATGAGCAGATGGAGCAGCCCTGGGAGAAGGACCTGGGGGGGCTGGTGGGGGAGAGGCTGGACATGACCCAGCCCAGAACCCCCCGTGCCCTGGGCTGATCCCCCAGCGTGGGCAGCAGGGCAGGGGGGATTCTGCCCCTCTGCCCCTCAGCTGAGACCCCCCTGCAGAGCTGCTCCAGCCCTGGGGAACAGCACAGGGAGCACATGGAGCTGCTGGAGAGAGTCCAGAGGAGGCACCAAGATGGTCAGAGGGATGGAGCAGCTCTGCTGGGAGGAAAGGCTGGGAGAGTTGGGATTGTTCAGCCTGGAGAAGGGAAGCTCTGGAATGACCTAACTGTGGCCTTGCAGTGCCTGAAGGAGCCAACAGGAAAGATGGAGAGAGATGCAGGTGCAGCACCAGAACTTGTCCTTGTTAAACCTCATGAGATTCCCATGGGTCCCTTCTCAAGCTCGTCCAGGTCCCACAGGGTGGTGTGTGTGTGTGTGCTGGATTACACTGTCCAGAGATCCTAACAGTGTGTTATATAATGTACACAATTACAGCTGTACCAGCCTCCTACAGGATATATTTTATACGTAGGCCTTTTTACAACCTATATTTATATCATATAGGTATAAAACTATATGCACTATACCCTGTAGCACAACATACATTGCTATAAAGTTATACCACAAAATATATAATCATACACTTACCCTTGTAGCAGTTACAGAAATATTATGATAAAATAATTGCTATTAATTACTAGTACTAGCAATAGGTATCATAGGTAATGGAATACAGGAGCATTACAATTCCTTGTAGGAGTTGCACCATGTGGTGGTGCACCATTAAATGGAACTGAACCCCCAGGGAGCATTTGGGGTTTTTTTTCTTGAACAAAGAATAAGTATCCCAAGAGCAGTCCCTCTGCTTCACTTCACATCCATATTTACCAGAATATTCTTTAGCTTAATGGCCTGAACTACCCACTCTCTATTTTGCCCTTCAGATCCTTCATTGTGTAGCAGCTTTGTCCTCAGAAACCCCTCCAACAACCCCAGACTCTACTGCTCCCTGCACGCTTTAGAGCTCTATTTTCACTCACAATTAACTTTAACAACTTATCACTCATCCACACTGGGCTTAAAGTTTTATGTTTGGTTTTATGTAAAGTTATATTCGCTCCCCCCGAGCCAACTCCAGCACCTCTTTAAAGTTTAGCCAATTTTCCTTCATAGGCCATTTTCTAATAAATGGTGAAGTCTACTTCACTTAATATGTTCCGCATTTTATCTGATTGGAAGCTTTTGAAGTTTAATTCACCTGTTTTTACATCAAACCTCCTACAATAGCTGAAAGTTGAAACAGCAACCTCCTTCTACCTTGGATAGGTTACACAGTGTCTTTCCAACGCAGGAAATCTAAACATTGTCTTTCATATCTTTACCAATTGTTTGCAAGATCATAGATAGACCTGCCACACTACATAAAGGAAATAAGCATAAAATACTGAGAAGTTCTATGTAAATGCAGTGCAAACCAGGTAAAAATAGCAACCTCATTAAGTCACCATGTTGTATTCTTATAATCTAGCTCTAGGCAAATCATGTCCCATTAAAAAAAAACAGCATTGCAACGTAATATTTGAATGCCCCAGAAATCTCCATTTAAACAATGAACTACCCAGACAGGAATGCAGCACCCAACAGTTAATTCTATTGTTTTATTTCCATCAGTATATTTTCTACAAGGTTTAGGTAAAATTTGCTGAGCAGCAGTCCTGTCCTGGACCACAGCCCCTGGAGTGCCCTTTGCTCCCTCCTCTGCTACAGGCAGAAGTCACAGACTCGCAGAATCACTGAGGTTGGAAAAGCCCTCCCAGCCCATCAAGCCCACCCTGTGCCCCATCCCCACCTTGTTCCCAGCCCAGAGCACTCAGTGCCAGGGCCAGGCCTTCCTGGGACACCTCCAGGGATGGGGACTCCAACACCTCCCTGGGCAGCCCCTGCCAAGGCCTCACCA
>NW_020897966.1:0-9500 GCF_003984885.1 Neopelma chrysocephalum
CCCTCCCAGACCCTCCCGCTCCCTCCCCATCCCCTCCCAGACCCCGACATCTCACTCCTGCCTCCCGCTTATATAGCGAGTTTAATTAGCATCTCATTTGCATGTCATTATGACATCATAGTGGGACAGGGGGCGAGGCTCCGCCCCTTCCCTAGGCCCCACCCCCCTCACTGACGTCACGCGGCGGCGCTTCCAAACTGCGCTTTATTGGTGGAGGGAGAGATGTGACGTCACAGAACGATGACGTCACTTGGGAGGGGCAGGGCCGGTCCCAGTGCTCCCAGGGCCCCCTCCCAGCACCTCCCAGCACCACCCAAACCCCCTCCCAGTCCCTTCTGTGAGAAAAATCTCATTTATTGAATTTAGAAAGATGGCAAAAGTTTGCAAAACAAAAGGAATAAAACAAAAAGGAAAAATTACAACACGTGTTGGGTGTCCTAGGCACGCAGGATTCCCAGGAACACACCCTTCAATTCTAAAGTCCCGCTTTTTAAACATTCCTAAAGTCCAACCCCGTTTACGTCATAGAAGAGACGTTCCTCTCTTCCTGGTTGGCTGTGTCGTGCTGGGAGCTGGAGTGTCCAGCAGCACGGCAGCTTCCAGGACCAGCCATGTGGTATAAGGGGCTTCCTTACCAATATTCATTTACAGTTCCCTATTCCGTTTGCATGTTTCCCTGACACCAGTTCCAGGCTGAATCTGGCGTATTACAACTCCGCGATACGCCTTATAGGTTAGTAAAGAAAAACTCTTATGTTAGTGATTTGTTAAATTCATTTGCTTGTAATAAAACCGATTCTTTATTTCTCACACCATCAATCTCTGATCACACCCATTAGAATCTCACTGGAGCCAACACGACATTTTGCGACAGCTCGACCAGTTGTTTAAGGAAAGAGTGTGTGATGGAGCAAAGCTAAATCCACACATCTGGGATACTTCTGACACTCCTCAGCATGGCTAATATTGATTTGTTTTCTTTGGCTAGGTAAGTGCTGCCCAAACACATTACCTAGGGTATGTAGTTCCAATCCAAATGATGAAAAGGAGATGTGCAGGTTTCAGCTACATGTGTTCTTGGCTGTATTTACACCTAAAGAATATAATTATTGTAGGGAGGGACGACTCCTACATATGGTTGTTAATGTGCATCATGATGTCCTCGGGCAAAAATGTAAAATACACATTCAATTTTAATGGTCCTTAGTCCTCTCCAAAAGTCCTACAGTTGTGGGGATTTTGGTTTTTTTTTATTTTGTTATGGTTTGTTTATTTAGAAGTAAAAATCCTGTGAAACATGAAAGAAAAATATGAAACTGAATTGTATACTGCTATTTTAGATAGTATTCCTTAATTATATTTTAAATTACATGGTATTGCCTTTTCAGTGGAGTGTAACTTTTCTAGAATGGTAGATTGCTGCCTTTTGACCTGTGTGTCTTCTGAAACAATTTATGGATTTGCTGTGTTACAGAAGCTCTAAATCTCTTGGATTTGTTTACAGAACACTTGTAATGTTTTTTCAACTATTTCTTATTTCCTTCAAACAAAGAGGGGCTTTTCTCTTTGCTATTCCTTAATAGAGCAGGTTTGCACTAAAGGGAATCTTGTCTAATTTCCAATTATTTTCCTGTTTTAAGTAGTGTGGCTTTTTAATCAGAGCATCGTTTCCCAATTCTTTTAATTTTGAAATAAAATTAATTTTTTCACTTCAGCTTCCTGTACTTGCCAGGAGAAACATCTATTAACAGCCTAATGAAAATTAGAGCTTTTAATAGTACCTTTTAATGGGTACTTTCACGCAGTGTAAGATAAGCATGTGCTGTTTTTCTGTACCGCTGAATGTCTGATTTTTACCCTGGGTCACCATTCTGAATTTGTATGAAATCTTGATGAAATTTGTGGATTTAGATCAAAATAATTTATGAGGCAAAACAAAACAAAAAATTCTCACTTTTTGTGACACTAACACAGAACCTTAAATCTGAAATTGGAGAAGGATGGCCATGTGCTGTGGTAAGTTAGTATATCAGGGTGTATGGAATAGAAGTTCCTTGTTCTCGGTCTAATCAAGCCATTTATAGTGTCCTTGGACAGAATTGTGCACATTTATTTCTATGATAACCTGCTGAAATATAATTAGCTACCCCTATGCATGTGAGAATAGTCCACATATATACTTTTATCATACATTGAAAATTATATTCCCTTTCCCTGAGTAAAATTCTTTGCAGCTTTGAGCTGCTGTCTTTATATGGGAGGGCGTAAGATTCTCTTCAAGAGTTTTGTTCTGAAACCAAACTTTAAGATAAAGTGATTTGAGGTTTTTGAGGTTATTACTCTGTAGCTTAGCGTGGATGTCTCTTCCTCCTCTGTGTCTTTTCATGTTGCTGTAAGTGGAAAAAAACCCTGCACATCTCCTTTTCATCATTTGGTTTGGAACTACATACCATAGGTAATGTGTTTGGGCAGCACTTACCTAGCCAAAGAAAACAAATCAATATTAGCCATGCTGAGGAGTGTCAGAAGTATCCCAGATGTGTGGATTTAGCTTTGCTCCATCACACACTCTTTCCTTAAACAACTGGTCGAGCTGTCGCAAAATGTCCTGTTGGCTCCAGTGAGATTCTAATGGGTGTGATCAGAGATTGATGGCTTTGGCAAGTTAGAATGAGAAGATGATGTGGAGTTGCTGTCTCTTGTTTTGAATGTCCTCAGAAATAAAACCCCAGACAAATAAGGAAATGAAATAGAAATAAAAATTTTTTAAAAAGTAAAAATAGTTTAAAAATTATAAGCCAGTTGTGTGTGTGCACTCCCCCCCTCCAAGCCAGCTGGACATCCCAGTACGGCCCGATCCCTTCCCAGTCCCTCCCAGTCCCCCCTCCCCCTCACCTGACGTCACTCGCGCCCATCCCCGCCCCCCTCTCTGACGTCACTTCCGTCCCGGTCCCACCGGTGGCACCGGCGCCTCTCGCGTGGGGGGGAACCGGCGGCGGCGGCCTCGCGCCGGAAAATGACGTCACAAGCCCGCGCCGCTTTTCCCCCATTGGCCGCCGCTTCCCGCCAAACCCCGCCCCTCCCTCCCCGCTAAGCCCCGCCCACTCCCCTACTAAACCGTTGGCTTCAACGGGTAGACCCGATGTCTACTTTGTCTCCATTTACTTAAACGGGTAGACCTGATGTCTCATTTGCCCCATTGATTTGAATGGGTAGACCTGATGTCCCTTTTGTCCTATTGACTTTAATGGGTAGACCTGATGCCTCCTTTTTCCCTTTGACTTCAATGGGTAGACCTGATGTCCCGTTTTCCCTCTTGAGTTTAATGGGTAGACCTGATGTCCCTTTTGTCCCATTGACTTCAATGGGTAGACCTGATGTCCCTTTTGTCCTATTGCCTTCAATGGGTAGACCTGATGACCCATTTTCCCTTTTGAGTTTAATGGGAAGACCTGATGTCTCTTTTGTCCCATTGACTTCAATGGGTAGACCTGACTTCCCTTTTGTCCCATTGACTTTAATGGTAGACCTGATGTCCTCTTTGTCCCTATTTACTTTAATGGGTAGACCTGATGTCTCCTTTGTCCCATTTACTTTAACGGGTAGACCTGATGTCCCTTTAGTCCCATTGACTTTAACGGGTAGACCTGATGTCCCATTTGCCCTGTTGATTTTAATGGGTAGACCTGTTGCATCCCGGTATGGCCCAGTAACCCCTCAGAGCTCTCCCAGTGCCTCCCAGTTCAGCCCAGTAACCCCCCCACTGTCCTTCCAGTACATCCCAGTATAGCCCAGTGCCCTTCCACTACATCCCAGTATGACCCAGTACCCTCCCAGTGCCTCCCAGTAAACCCTAAGAACCTCCCAGTACGACCCAGTAACCCCAACCAGGGCTCCCCAGTGCTCTCCCAGTGCTGCCCAGCGACTTCCCAGTGCCTCCCAGCACGGCCCGGTGCTCTCCCAGTAACCCCCCCCGGGGCTTCTGTCATGGTTTGAGCAGCCTCAAAATCCAATTCTTGACTCCTAGCCCCCCTCCCACATCTCAACCCCATGTGAAATGGGTTTTTCAGACAAAAACACAAGACTCAATATGGGGGGAAAGGAATATATTACAGGACTGTACAAATAAATAAATACTTACACTATAATACATTACATATAATCTTAACTCTATTTCTATCTCTACCATGACAATAATATTTACAATGGGCCAAATCTCTTCTCCCTCCAAATAAAAGTCCAGAAGAGAAGAAGAAAAGACCCCTTCCAGTCTCTCAGCAGCAGGTCTCTCTAGGCAGCAGGCTCTCTGTGTTTTTCATGAAGCAGTTGCAGCTGGATCCTTGCCAATGCACACGAGGGGGGTCTCCAAGCCCCTCTCGGCCCCTCGACGCCAAACGAAGGGTCTTTCCATGGGCTGCTTCACCCCAGACAAGGTTGCTCCACCACGGTCATATCACGAAGCACCAGGGTCTTTGTGACGGTCTGGTATCCTCCAAGCCCCTGTGCAGAGCTCCCATGCTCTGACTCACAGATGGCTGCCAGCTTCTCTGAAGCTGCAGCAAGGGGGGCCAAGGTCACCCCACACACACATTCCTTTGGCCGTCCTGGCATAGCTCTCAGAAGGCCATGAGCTTCTTAGCTCCTCTCTGCAGTGCTTACTGCACTCCAGGACTCCTCTTAGGTGGGAGTCCACCACCCCCTCCTCTTTCTCTGAGGGGTCGTAGGGAGTTTGGGGGAAGTTGGTTTTTCAGTTCTTACCCCCCGAAACTCTGTCTCTGCAATGGCTCGGTTCTCTTGTCCTGCTTTCTGCTGCTGGCTCTTTTCTCTCTTTCCTTGCAGGAGTTCTCTCTGTGTTGCTGCATGCCGGCTTCTGCTGTTTCTTATCTCTTGGCTCACTGCCACCGTTTCTCCATCCACTGCTGCTCCGTCGCTGCTTCTCCCAGTGTCTCCCACTGCTGCCTACCGGGGAGAAACTCCCCCAACTCCTAGCCACAGGCACTCAGCCCAGTTTAACACTGTTCTGAGTCCCTGCAGCCCCCCAACCGGGGGCTGGGGGGGGGGCAGAGCCCCAAGGGGCTCCAAGCCCCTTCCTCATGGCCTCAGGACAACATGGCCACCACTGCTTCTAACAACAAGTACCACTTTTTTTCTGGTCCAGAGAGATATGTTTATATTTTGCAGGAGCACTGATTGGGTCAAACCGCAAGGGTCACCACCCCCTGGGGGTTACCACTTTCTTAGTTTCAGGGGAAAACCTGGTTCAAACCACTACGCTCACCCAGACCAACGGTTGTGGGGAGATTTCTTTTCCTCAACCTTGAGGAGTGTCCTTGGAGGGCGTCCCCACCCAAGGCAGGAATCTCCACACATCTACCCCAAGAAGGGCTGTGTTAGAAGAACCTGCCTGGATGAAAGGGGATTGGACTTCTATAGGATGAAGTGATTGACTGCTCCTCACAAATGTACAGGCCAGTTACCAGCTTATGTGTCCCATCCAACTTCAAAAAGCAGGATGTGTGTTTGGAGTTGGGTGAACCAGGCTGGTTTGAGCATCATTCAACACCAAAACCATTCCCATGGCGCCACCGGTAACTCACAGATCTCACAGACAGCTTGCATGAGAGCTGGCACTGTTGGCATTCTCTGATGGGATGATGGCTGAAATAGAGATGTGGGCAGGCCTGGCAGATTGATGCCAGCACACTCCCCAAACCCACCAAGGCAAGCTCTACGTGCTGACAATGGTGGACACAACCCCTGGAGGGCAGGAGACACACCCTGTGCCTCCCACCACTGCCCAGAACACCATCCTGGGCCTGGAAAAGCAAGTCCTGTGGAGACACGGCCCTCCAGAAACACTGGAGTTGGACAGCAGGACTCTTTTCAAAAACAACCTTGTGGACACCTGGACCAGAGAGCTCGGCATGGAGTGGATGGATCATATTCCCTGTCATGCCCCAGCCTCTGGGAAAGTGGAATGGTAGAGTGGACTGTTCAGAACCACCTTGAAAGCAATGGGTAGTGGGACCTTCAAACCTTGGGATCTGCATTTAGCAAAAGCCACCTAGTTAGTTAATCCTGTAACTCAAGAGATAAAACTCCAGGCCAATTCAGTGTCTAAGATCAGCTAAAAAGAGCAGGTCCTTTCATCAGGCCCACAGGCCCAGGGGAACACACACGACGCGCCCTCCCAGGCAATGGTTCTACAGTTTTAGAAGATGGTCCCTCCAATGCCAGAACTCTCCACCCCCCGCTTCTGTCCAGTTCTGCCCCCCGACACATCCCTTGGGGAATTGGGTTTGGGGTCTTTGGGACCCCTTCTTCCTCATCTTTATCTTCTTCACAGCACTGACAGTCCTTGGAGCGCCTCCAAAGTTCTGGGCTTGAAGGTTGCTTTGTCTCTTGTGGGATCTTGTTGTCCAGGCCTGGGGTGTGATATTGTTCAATAGAGGTGTTTTTCTACAGTTCTACCTTGAAAAGAAGTCTAAACATGCTAAAGGAACTTAGAAAGTTTGATATCAAATGGGGTCATAGGGTTGGGTCTGTGTAAAGTACTGTGCTAAAGGGTAGCATATCATACAGCTACATTAACATCTACAGTTACTACACAACTACTTTTAAAATGGGGACCCCTGGTGGCCTAGTGGTTAGCATGCAGGACTCTCACTGCTGCGACCACGGGTTCGAATCCCAAGTCCCCCGGGCAGATGGTAGCTCGTTAGCCCTGTGAGGCCATCCATCTATGAGAAGGTCACTCTAAACAAACCTACGTCCTGAGGACCTCACTGCCATTGTCCAAGCTTGCTTGGCCCCGGCAGATGAACCTTAGGATTAAAGGGTGGGCTCAGTTCAGCACAGGCTGTGTCTCACCTAAAAAATCCATTGCGCAGGCTGGAAAGGTAAAAGACCTTTCCCCAAATCTTCGTTCACGAAGACTGGCCATTATTATTACTTTTAAAATCTAAAAAAGAAAAAAAAATTCCAGAAAGCTTTAAGGCATCACACAAACCTTGTTAGTTAACTCTACCAGTTGAACTGGCCCTGCCCCAAAAAAACCTCTCTGTACCATTGAAGGGGATAAAATCCCTGTGGTCCATATGAGGAATACGTTAGGGAGGACAGTTTGAATTAGTCCTGCCTTAAGCAAAGGCAAACCCACCCTTGGGATTGTTTCTGCTCAAGGACTTGGGTGCCCTTGGTGGATGATGCAGAGGGATGGGGAAACACTCTGTGTACCTCAAGGGGATTTGATTTTTGGGTCAGAACATTCCGTGATGTTGAACTGTAGAATATTGTTTGCCGAATGACGCTCCCACTGTGTGCCAGAACTCCCATGAACAATGAAGTCTTTCCTTATGTACAGTTTTTTATTTTCTATGCTTTTGATGTTTTCTTTAAAAAAAAAGTCATGTTTCCATTCCCTCCTTCTTCAGTAGCCCCCCATCTTGTGTGGCGGAGATTCTTAGTCTAACTGGGGAGTCTCATATTGGATTTGAGTGACATAAAGGAACCTGGAAAAACCTTCACATCTGGGTCTCATGGAATCAAAGGAAACCTGGGACACTGGGGAAATTCCTGGAACCAGGGAGACCCTGGGACACTGTGGAGCCTCACGGAATCAAAGGGCCATGGGGACACTGCAGGACCTTATGGAACCAAAGGAACCCTGGGCTGCTGCAGAACCTCACGGAGGTGGGAAGCTGCTGTGTGGGGGCCCCCACGACGAGTGGCTGAGGCTGCTGCAGGAGAAGGTGAGTGAAACCAATTTGCAGAAGTGGAAGCCGTGGGCAATGTCACTGAGCCCCCTTGCCACAGTCAGTTACCATGGCAACCATCAGACATTCCCATCGTGTACTGGGTTAAAAGTAAACCAGAGGGAGAAATGAACCCACCCGAGGGGTTACAAGTCAGACCTACAATTTACTAAGATTACAATAAATACAATGATACAGAAAAAACTGGTTTTAACCCACAAAAATAGCTGTACAACCCAGCACCCTGGGACAAGAACAGAACAGTGCTGAGCACCACGTGGCCCCCCAGGGTGCAAAGTAAAAGGAAAGGAAAACCTGTTGGTCCAGATGATGGTGGCAGTTCTGTTGAGGTAGTGATGGCAGTCCTGTCAGGAGTGGCAGTGGAAGTCCTGTTGGAGTTCTGGTCCTCCTCTCGATCCCACGAGTGGTACCAGAAGTCCCCAAACCCCAAGAGTATATGTGCTCAGGTTCAGGTGGGGATGTTCAGCACCTCCCCCAGGGCAGGGAGTTTCTCAATGGGCAATTTAACTCTGTGAGTCACGGGGTATTTTTGGAGTGTTTGATGGTCTGGGTATTGCAGCTGCCTGTTCTGCCAGTCCAAGGCAGCCCATTAGCAGAGATGACCCCTCAGGCTGGGTGTGAAGGTGCTAATGCCTCCCCAGAGGGGAGTTATCACAGCTGAGTCATGGGTGTGAAGACAAAGGAACAGTTCTTGCACAGTTCTTTCACACCCAGCTTGTAGCCTGACGTGTCAGGTGGGCCCTGGGCAGTAGCTGCAAAGGATCTATTATTAACAGTCCATCATAAATGACACAGAGGGTGTAGAATAAACAGTTTTGGTTGCACCCACCCAGTGATAAACTGGTCCCGGCCTGTGCAACTAGGACAGATTGCTAGGTTCAGTTACCATGGCAACCATCATACACTCCCATTCCACTGTGAGTTACCATGGCAACCATCACACATTCCCATTCCACTGTCAGTTACCATGGCAAACATCATACATTCCCATCGCTATGGTCAGTTACCATGGCAACTATCATCCATTCCTGTTTCTACGGTCAGTTACCATGGCAACCATAATACATTCTTATTGCCACAGTCAGTTACAATGGCAACCAGCACACATTCCCATTCCACTGTCAGTTACCATGGCAACCATCACAAATTCCCATTGCTATGGTCAGTTACCATGGCAACCATCATACTTCCCGTTGCTACAGTCGGTTACCATGGAAAACATCACACATTCCAGTTACTACAGTCAGTTACCATGGAAACCATCATACATTCCCATTGCTATGGTCAGTTACCATGGCAACCAGCATACATTCTCAGTGTCACGGGCAGTTACTATGGCAACCTCTTGGTTCCTCTTGGACAGAAGCAGATGCAGATGAGCCTCCCTGTTGTCCACCAACCTGCCAGCTGTGCTCTAAAGGCCTGTGTCCCAAGGGCTGTCTTCACCAAGACCCTGCACAAACCTCTGGGACTCTTTGCATCCTGTCCTGGTGCCTTTCCAGTCAATTCCAGGGTTATCAAAGACAACTTGAATGGGCTCTTTGTCTCCCTCCACAATGTCTCTCAAACCAGTCTCTCCTCTGACCCTCACCCACAAAAGTTCACCCAATTTGTTCATCCCCTCGAGCAGCTCCACAGTTTCAAGAAGCTTCTTCCCGCTGAGGACACCTCTCTCCTCCTCTTTCTCTCCTCTGTCTCCTTGGCCTTCTCTCCCAACCCATCACA
>NW_020897967.1:0-2979 GCF_003984885.1 Neopelma chrysocephalum
CCCCCCAAGACCCCCCAAGGAACAGGTGAGGGGAGGGAATGCGGGGCACAGGGGGAATTGGGGAGGGTGCAGGGGGTTAGGGTCACATTTGGGGGGGGCACAGAGGGATTGGGGGTCACTCTGAGGGGTTTTGGGGGGACAAATGGATTTGGGGGGGCACACAGAGGGATTTGGGAGCACAAAGGGGTTTGGGGAGCACAGAGATTTGGGGGGGCACACAGAGGGGTTTGGAGGGGAAAGAAGGGATTTGGGGTCACATTTTGGGGGCCACAAAGGAATTTGAGGGGCACAAAAGGATTGGGGGTAGCAAAGGGATTTGGGGTCACACAGAGGGATTTGGGGGGCACAGAGGAGTTTGAGGGGTGCACAGAGGGATTTGGGGGGGCACAGAGGGATTGGAGGGGGCAGCCCCCCCAGATCCCTGGATTCAGAGGATCCATCCCCAGCACAGCAGAAAATGGGACACAAAGGGTCCTTTGGGATTTGGGGGGGGTGTTTCTGGGGTCGGGGGGTTCCACGTGTGTTTTGGGGTGCTCAAGATCCCCGTTTCCCGCCAGGCCCCCCAAGTCCCCCCATGGAGCAGGAGGAGCCTGAGGTGGTGGAGCTGCAGGACTCGGACGAGGGGGACGAGGGGGACGTGGTCAGGAGGGTCTTCATCGGTGAGGGGGGACTCCAAAACTGGGGGGGGGGGGGCTCCAGGCACCCCAGGAGGGGAGTATGGGCAGTTTTGCGGGGTCCAGGCACTTCAGGATGCACTTTTGGGGTGCAGTAGGTACCCAAGGAGGGGGGTACAGTGACTTTTGGGGGGCTCCAGACACTTTTGGGGGGTCCAGGCATTTTTGGAGGTCTCCAGGCACCTGAGGAGGAGGGTAGAGCCCCTTTTGGGATGCAGTGATCATTTGGGATGGGGGATACAGTCCCTTTTTGTGGCACAGTAAGGGGTACAGACCCTTTTAGGGCATTTTGGGGGGCTTACAACTCCTTTTGGGGTCTCCAGACTGCCTGGGAGGGAGTACAGCCCCTTTTGAGGGTCAGTGAGGGCCATTTTAGAACACAGTGCCTATTCCGGGGGGGGGTCACAACCCCTTTTGGGGTCTCCAGGCACCCTGGGATGTGGGTACAGACCCTTTTGGGGTACAGTGACCATTCCTGGGGGGTGTTACAACCCCTTTTGAGGTGCGATGACCATTTTGGGGGGGGGACAAACCCTTTTGGGGTCTCCAGCCACCCTTGGTTGGGGATACAGCCCCTTTGGGGGGGGCAGTGAGGGGGTTACAGCCCCTTCTAGGGCACAGTGCCCATTCCTGGGGTCAGCACCTCTGTTTGTTGGTTCCCCTCCCTCCAGCCGATGACGGGATCGTGAGTGAGGATGAGGAGGAGGAAATTCTGCCGCAGGAGATCATCCAGACTGTGATCCCCCACAGCCCCCTGTGCCCCCCCGCCCCGCGGGCACCCCCGGGCCCCTCCCAGGGCGGGTCCGAGGAAGGGGGGGGGCGCCGCGGGGGGGGTCGGCAACGCCCCTTTATCTGCAACGAGTGCGGGAAGAGCTTCAGCCACTGGTCGAAGCTGCTGCGGCACCAGCGAACCCACACGGGGGAGCGGCCGAGCACCTGCGGGGAGTGCGGGAAGAGCTTCTCCCAGAACTCCCACCTGGTGCAGCACCGCCGCACCCACACCGGGGAAAAGCCCTACAGGTGCGGCCACTGCGGGAAGAGCTTCTCCTGGAGCTCCAACCTCATCCAGCACCAGCGGATCCACACCGGGGAACGGCCCTACGGCTGCTCCGACTGCGGGAAGAGCTTCACGCAGAGCAAGAACCTCATCAAGCACCAGCGAACCCACGCGGGGGGGGGCGCGGCCACGGAGAGCCCCCCAGTACCCTGGGAAGCCCCCCAGGGCGAGGGGGGAGTCCTCGGGGGTGGAGGGGGCAGAGGAGGGGGCTGGAGAGCCCCTGATCTGTGTGGAGTGCGGGGAGAGCTTCGCCCGGAGTGCGGCACTGAGGAAGCACCGGAGGGGGCACCTCCCGCTCTTCGGGCCCTGAGGGGACACGGGGACACCATGGAGGGGACACACGGACAGTGGGACATGGCTCTGCCACTGCAGAGGGCACCGGCTGCTGTTTGGGACATGGGGACACACAGACAGGGGACAGATGGACAGTGGGACACTGCCCTGGCATCGGAGGGGGCACTGACGGCTCTTTGTGCCCCAAGGGGACACGGGGACAATGGCCAGGGGACACATGGACAGGGGGACACCATGAAGGGGACACACGGACAGGGGGACACCCGGCCCACAGTGGCTCTGCCCTGGGCACAGCTCCGGGCACCGGCCACTCCTTGTGCCCTGAGGGCACAATGTGACACGGTGTCCCCAAATTCCTCCGTGTTCCCGTGTCACCTCAGTGCCCCCAGGACCCCCCAGTGCTCCCAATGTCCCCGTCGGTGCCAGAACCCAAAGCTGTAAATAGGGGGGGGAGGGGACACACACACACAATGTGGGACCCCCGGGGGGGAGTGGTGACATCGGGACCCCCCTGTGGGGGAGGGGAGGGGAGGGGGGGGCCAGGGCTGTGAATAAAGTTGTGTTTTGGGGACCTGGGGGTGTTTTTTGGGGGAGGAGGGAGCAAAAATGCCCCACATGGCGGGTGGTAAAACTCCGGGGGGAGGCAGGAAAAAAGTCCTAGGGAGGGGAGTTTTGGGGGGTTCAGGGGTCGAGGGGGGGGGCGGCAGGATTTTGGAGGGGGCAAATGGGGGCCCCAAAACCGGGAGGGGGCTGGGGGGTACCCCAAAACACGAGGAGGGGGTTCAAGAGGGCCCCAAAACCCGAGAGGGGAGTTGGGGGACCCCAAAACTGGGAAGGGAGGTTGGGGGGCCCCAAAGCCAAGGAGGGGGTCAGGAGAGCTGGGGGGTCCCAGAATGGGGGAGGGGGAGTCAGGAGGACCCAAAAACTAGGATGGGGGTCGGGGGGGGGGGGGGG
>NW_020897967.1:3079-4667 GCF_003984885.1 Neopelma chrysocephalum
GGGGGGGGGGGGGGGGGGGGGGGGGGGGGGGGGGGGGGGGGCCACAAGAGCAGGAAGGGGGGTCCTAAACCCAGGAAGGGGGTACCCCAAATTGTGTGGATGCAGGTGTGGCAGAGCCCCCCCCACCCTAGTAAACCTCCCCTGTACCTCAAGACCCCCTCAAAAGCCCCTCAGCCCCACTCAAAAACTCCCCCAGGACCCCCCACTCCGTCTCTCTTTTATTGGGGGTTGGCAGCAAAAGCTGCTAGAAAACGGGGGGGAGGATTTGGAGGGGCTGAGGGGGCCGGGATTTGGGGGGGCCACCCCCCAAGCCTCCCCAAGGATGAGGAGGATGAAGGGGGGGTCACGCCTTGGCCCCGCCCGGGGCCGCCGTGAGCTGCTGCAGCTTCTGCGTCATCATCTCCAGAACGGCTGCGGGAGACAGGGGGGTCAGGGGGGACCCCCGAACTGAGGGGACCCCAAAACCCACAGCAAGGACACCGGGGACAGGGGGACCCCAAAACTGGGGGGCGGACATGAGGGGTCGGGGGACCCCAAACCCCGGGGGGACCCCAAACCAAGGGGGGTTGGGGGGAGTTGAGGTTCCCCCAAGCCCTGGGGGAGTCGGGGGTCCGTGGGGGGGGTCCCCCAAAGCCGGGAGTCCCGGGGGGGGGTGCCCACCCTGTTTCATGGCGTGTTTCTCCTGCAGGGCCGGTTGGATTTTCTCCATTTGCCGTGTCAGGAACTCGATTTTCCGCTGGAAAAACGCCCGGGCGGCGTCGGCGGACTGGGAATGGGGGATGGGAATGGGGATAGTGGGATAATGGGAATGGGGGGGATGGGAGGATAATGGGAATAATGGGGGATAATGGGAATAATGGGGGATAATGGGAATAATGGGAACGGGGGGAGTGGGGATAATGGGAATGGTGGGAGTGGCGGGAATGATGGTAATAGGGGGATAATGGGAATAATGGGGATAACGGGAATCGGGGTAATAATGGGAATAAATAATGGGAAGAATGAAAATGGGAATGTGGGGAAACAGGGTTGAAAAATGAGGGTGGGAATGGAGGAAATGGAAATGGGGAGGAATGGGAATAATAGGAATAGGATTAATAGGAATGGATTGGGGGAGAAGAGGGTGGGAATGGGAATGGGTGTGAGAATGAGGGGGGATGGCAATGGGAGAGGAATGGGATGAGAAAGGAGGTGGGAAAGGGGGTGGGAAGGGGGGGAAAAGAGGGAAAAGGGATGGGAAGGGGAAAGAACCAGGATGAGAGCAGGGCAAAAAAAACCCAAACCCCCCCCAGACTCCCCACCTCCAAGACCCCCCAAAACCCCCCAGACCCTCTCAGGGCCCCCTCCCAAGCCCCCCAGGAGCCCCCACCGTGCCCCTCAAAGCTCTTCAAAACCCACCCCAGCCCTGCCAAGACCCCCCAGACCCCCTCCACACCCCCCGAGACCCCAGGGCCTCCCCCCACCTTCTCCACGTAGTACCCAGTGCCCACGTCCACCAGGACCCTCCTGACGTCCGAGAGCTTCCCTGGCACGTACATCTGGGGGGGTCAGGGAAAAGGGGGCACAGAGGACAAGGCAGGTCTGGGGA
>NW_020897967.1:4677-4863 GCF_003984885.1 Neopelma chrysocephalum
GGTTCCAGGGAGGGGTTTGAGGGGTCTGGGATGGGGCTCTGGGGGGGTTTGAGGGATCTTGGCAGGGCCGGGTTTGTCTGGGGGGCTCTCGGGGGCCTGAGGGGGTTTGGGGGGGGTCAGGGAAAAGGGGGGTCCTGGTGGGGCACAGAGACACCTCCACCCAAAGAGAGGGATCCAAGGGGGGTC
>NW_020897968.1:0-6409 GCF_003984885.1 Neopelma chrysocephalum
CTGCCTTACCAACCCTGGCTTCCTGTTGGGGCTGTCTGCTCTTTCCCCCAGTCTGCACAGTGCAATTCTGTCCTGGGGGCTTCTTCCAAAGCTACACCTCCATTTAGGCCTTGGAATTAAATGCCTTCCTGTTTGCCACCAGGGCTTATGTCTTGTGGAATCTTATTGGATTTTCTTTCTTTGACAGTGTTTTGAGACAGTTCATTGTGCCCTTCAAGTCCTTACATGTGCACACACACACACCACTCTCACCAGTGTCTGGCCCTCCAAAGAACACAAGCCCTGATGATTTGTAGCTCCCACTCCAGTGGTTGGCACTTGGAGCTCCCTCCGGACCCAGAGCTCAGAGCTCCCTTGTCCCAGAAAGTTTAAAGATATTGTGCCTCATTCTGCCAAGACAACCCTTGGAAAAAAGTGTCCCTCTGTGTTTCCTGGGATAAGAGCACTCTACTGTCATCTTCAAAAACCTTGGAGAGGTCTCAGAGATCTCCCAGGAAGGAATCTGGGGCCTCAAGCACATGACTCATATATAGAGGCTGAGGACTCAGGGGTCAGTGGTGCGAAGACTGAGGACAGTAGAGGTCTGGAAGGGGGGTGTCAGAGCTGGTGGAGCTTTTCTTCCTGGCAGAAAACAGCCTAAGAAAGAACTAGTGCCACCAAGGGCAGCTGGGGTGGCCTAGACTGCTGACAAGAAGTAAGAACTTTCCCTCTGAGGTCAGTGTTGTGGTGCAATATGTCACAAAGAAGGAGTCTGGATGAGCCCAAGGCTTTGTGTGTCCAGGAAGAGCCAGGGAGGACACAGAGATGTCAGTGCAGGAAGGTGCCAGCCAGGTGGGGCAGCCGGGGGGATGACGACAGCCTGCAGGGAAAGGGGCAGGGCATGGACACCGTAGGACAGCCTGGGCTGGAGAGGAGACAGGGATGGGGAGAAGCTGAAAGGCCCTGACAGAGCCACCTTCTGCAGGCCTTTGGCCATGGCTGCTGTCTGTGCCCCTGATGCCAGGAGGAGACAAGTGGCCCTTGCAGCCCTGGGGCCTCATGGCCTCCTTGTCCCTGCTCAGCAGCCTGGCAGGTGCCACCCCATGGTCCTGCCCTTGGCATTGCACATCCCACATCCCAGTGCCTCAGGAAGAGCCCTGAGGAATGAGGCAGGGACAGGATGTGCCTTCCCAGGGGCTGGGGGTCAGGGCTTGGCCCGTTGGATGAAGGAAACAAGTCACTGTTTATTCAGCATTAGAGCCACCTTTCCCTTACTTGTCCATCCTTGTCATCACTGTCTGCAGTTTTCTGTTCCAATTGGAATCTGGGGACACTTTCTGACTCCTCTCCCTCAGTGAGACCCATTAACAGTACAATAAACTTTAGTGTTTCAATCTCACTTTGACTTCTTGAAAAGTTGTTTGAACTTCCTCTCGGGGACTGAGTCTCATGTAAACAACGCCAAACCCCCCCGAGGGTCATGAAATGCCTGGGGCTGTTGCTGTGCTGCTGAGCTGGGCCGGGCTCCTGGCACACAGGGAGCTCCTGGCAAGCAAGAAGAGCTTCAAAGAGACAGCTCTGCTGGTGAGCAGCTCCTCTGCACAGCCCAGCAGGGCTGAGGGCACTGCCTGCAGCACCCAGGGCACAAAAACAGGGCAGACAGAGGTTGCACACAGCCTGGGCTGGGAGGGAAGTCGAGAGGAAGATCCACTGGAGGAGGAATCTTTCCAGGCTTCCTCACGGTGAGTCAGCATGAAGGGCAATGTGTCTGCAGTTGGTGCAAAGATCTCCTAACCCTGGCACATCCCACTCCCTGCTGCACCATCCCAGGCACATCCCAGCAGGGTTCCCTTCTCCCAGGGATGGCTGCAGGGCTGTGAAGCCAGGCTGTGCCACCCAGGCTGCCCCAAGCTGTCCTGCAGAGCAGGGTCCTGCAGCCCAGAGCTGTGCCGGGGCAGGAGCTCTGCCACTGCCAGGGGCAGCTCTCAGCCGGGCTGGGGAGCTCCCTCAGGGCTGGGCAGAGGCTGGGGGTGGAAAGAGCAAAGCCTGGCAGGGCAGGGCAGGTTTCTTCTGCTATCAAATGAGAGTTTCATGGGTCAGGGCTGCTCACAGAACCAGGGAACCCCAGGATATATCCAGGGGATACTTCAAGGGGAAGGTCCAAGGAGGGATTTCTCTCAAGCTCTCAAGCCACACGCCTGGTGGTTTGAGTTCCAGAGGGAACTCTGAGGAGCTGCCCAGGGCTGAGAACAACTTGCTGACACTGTTGGTGTCTGGGAGGTGGCACAGCTGGCTCAGGATGACGCTGCCCTGAGTGCCCAGTGGTCTCTGCCTTGGCCTCTCCCAGCTGGACCCTTCCTGTGCATTTCCTTGGTTCTCAGCTTGCCCCTGGTCCGGAGGTTGTTCCCTCCTTCTCTCAGTCAGGCTCATGCTGTTCAAGCTACACAGTCCAACAGTAATCCTGAGATTCTCCTATGGCAGGTGTGTCCCTGGGAATGAGACATTCCAACTGTATGGGCAGTGAAGTCTGTGGGCCTGGGTAAGGAGCTCTTTTTCCCTCAATCAGACCCCATCAGTAGGACACTTGGCTCTTTTCTGAGGTGTCCTTCCAAGCTGGGAGCTGCCCTCGAGAATGCAAATCATCCTCCCAGCACAGCTGTGTTCTCTGAAAGCCCCAGTGGAGAGGGGCAGAGATGCTGTGCCCATGCCAGGAGATGCTGTTGGGTTGGGGAGATGAGCCACGGGTGTCCTTGGCTCCAAGTGTGGTGCTGAGCCCTTGAGACAGGCTGAGACCTTGAGGGGTGTGGGATGGATCCCTCTGCTCTCAACAGTGTCTGGGGGCTTTTCAGACCAAACTGGGAGTGTGATCAATCTCCATCTCTGGAAGGAGCAAAGCCAGGGCAGTTGGGAACAAGAGAGAGGGACAGACCAGCTCCCCTCACTCTGCACTAAGCCCCAGACAATCCTCCTGCCTGGCAGCACCCTCTCTGTTCTCCCTGAGTGCATCAGAAGTGCTGAGGGGTTCTGACATATAGGAACACTCCTCAGGAGAGATGAGGGAATTGCGAAAAAAACAAACCCAAACTTCTCAAACTGCCTTCTGCTTTCTTGGTTCCTCTGGGAGCGCAGATGTTGACAGGCCCTTTTGCATTGGGAGCAGTTTCATCTGACACAGCTGAACACCAGGACAGGCCCCTGTGCCCACCATGCCCATGACCCCAGTGATGCAGAGCAGGGTTGACCCCTCACAGCCAGTGGGCAGAGGGTCTGCTCCTCATGGAAGATGTAGTGAGCCCCAACCAGGGCTCCAGCCCTGGAGCTGAAGGGGAGACTCCTAGAAAAGGAAAACAGGTGGGGGAGTGTAGCCGAGAGGGGGGTATTGGGAAATGGTTTTGGTTTTTCTCAGGAAGTTCTTTGCTAACATATCACTGATATTTCCTCCTTGGATAGTGCCCCACACCAAGAGGGAGTGAATGTCCAACAGCAGCTCCATGCCCCAGTTCCTCCTCCTGGCATTCGCAGACAGGCGGGAGCTGCAGCTCCTGCACTTCTGGCTCTTCCTGGGCATCTCTCTGGCTGCCCTCCTGGCCAACGGCCTCATCCTCAGCGCCGTAGCCTGCAACCACCACCTGCACACCCCCATGGGCTTCTTCCTGCTCAACCTCTCCCTCACAGACCTGGGCTGCATCTGCACCACTGTCCCCAAAGCCATCCACAATTCCATCTGGGACACCACAACCATCTCCTACATGGGATGTGCTGCACAGCTCTTTCTGCTGTTCTTCTTCGTTGGAGCAGAGTTTTCCCTCCTCACCATCATGTGCTACGACCGCTACGTTGCCATCTGCAAACCCCTGCACTACGGGACCCTCCTGGGCAGCAGAGCTTGTGCCCACATGGCAGCAGCTGCCTGGGCCACTGGCTTTCTCAATTCTCTGCTGCACACAGCCAAT
This sequence comes from Neopelma chrysocephalum, assembly GCF_003984885.1. Taxonomy (NCBI): domain Eukaryota; kingdom Metazoa; phylum Chordata; class Aves; order Passeriformes; family Pipridae; genus Neopelma; species Neopelma chrysocephalum. The sequence continues at coordinate 3,933 of NW_020897968.1, forward strand.
ACATTTTCCCTGCCCCTGTGCCAGGGCAATGCCCTGGGCCAGTTCTTCTGTGAAATCCCACACATCCTCAAGCTCTCCTGCTCACACTCAGGCTACCGCAGGGAATTTGGGCTTCTTATGGTTAGTGCCTGTTTACTGTTCGGTTGCTTTGTTTTCATTGTTTTCTCCTATGTGCAGATCTTCAGGGCTGTGCTGAAGATGCCCTCTGAGCAGGGACGGCACAAAGCCTTTTCCACGTGCCTCCCTCACCTGGCCGTGGTCTTCCTGTTCCTCAGCACCGCATTCTTTGCCTACCTGAAGCCCCCCTTCTTCTCCTCCCCATCCCTGGATCTGGCCCTCTCAGTTTTGTACTCGGTGGTGCCTCCAGCACTGAACCCCTTCATCTACAGCCTGAGGAATCAGGAGCTCAAGGATGCCCTGAGAAAAATGATGACTGGATGCTTTTTAGGAGAAATAAAGTGCCAATTTTCTGGTGTGTAGCATTCAGAATGGGACTCCTTAGTGGCCCAGCCTTCCTGCTCAGGTTTCTCGTGGAGGTCATCGGGTTCCTCTTGCAATTATTTTCTGTGCAATTGAATATGGAGCAACCTGTCCTGGTTTAAAGACACATATTGGGGTGGGAACTCCAATGAAATGAACTCACTCCCCTTTTATTCCCCACCAACACAGGGAGACAAAATACAAGGAGGTGTAAGTGAAAAAATAAGAGTTTACTGACAAGAAATATAGCAGCAAAAACAACAATACCAACAGAAGAGTTCAAAGCAACAGCAGACACAGAAATTGCCTCCTCCCTCCCCCCTGACCCAACTCCCTTTTGTAAACAGATAAAAACAGGGATCAACACGTGCCTCCCTTCCCCCTTTTTCCCCCTGAATGAACAAAGAACAAAAAACAAAACCAGGGGAAAGAGGGGGCAAAACAAAATCTGGGAAACTCTCTGATCTCAGATCAGTTGTGCTGCCCAAGAACACGTTGACTCCAGAGGTGTCCAAGCGGGGCAGAGCCGGCGACTCCGGTCCGTGCGGCGGCGGGGGGGGAAGCAGCGGTTCTGCTTGATTCCATGGAGTTCTGGGGAGGTACAGTTGGTGCCATGAGACTCTTCATTGTCACTATGGCCTCTTGATTCCAAGAGGTTCTACAGTGTGACAATGGTCCCTTCATTCCACAAGGTTATGCCGTGTCACAGGGTCCCCTTGGCTCAATGAGGTCTCTCGGTGTCACCAAGACCCCTTGATTTAATGAGCTTGCACTGTGTCCAAATGGCCCCTTGGTACCACAAGATTTCACAGTGTCCGAGTGTTCCTTTGTTTCCACGAGGTTCTGCAGTGTCCCAGGGTCCCTTTGGCTCCATAATGCCTGGTCACAATGGCCTCTTGATTCCATGGGATTCTTCAGTGTCACAATGGCCCCTTTGTCCCACAAGATTCCACAGAGTCCCGGTGCTCCTTTGCATCGATAAGGCCCTGTAGTGTCACAATGGCACCTTGATTCCATGAGGTTCCAATCTGTCCACAGGTTCCTTTGGCTCCATAAGGCCTTGTAGTGCCAAAATGGCCCCTGGATTCCATGAGTTTCCACAGTGTCCTCGGGTCCATAGGGCCTTCAATGTCACAATGCTTCCTTGATTTGCACAGTGTCCCAGGTTCCTTCGTTTCCATGAGAGCCTGCAGTGTCAAAATGGCCTCTTGATTCCACAAGGTTCTGCAGTGACACAATGGCACCCCAATTCCATGAAGCTGCACGGTGTCCCCGGGTTCCTTTGGCTCCAGAATGCCCTGTAGTGTCACAGTGGTCACTTGAGTCCATGAGGTGTCCTCGGTGTCACAATGACCTCTTGATTCCATGTAGTTGCAGTGTCCCTAGGTTCCATTTTTCCACAAGTTTCACCAATGTCACAATAGCCCCTTGATTCCGTAGGGTTCCCCAGTGTCCCAAGGTCCATTTGGCTTCAAAAAGGCCCTGTAGTGTTGCAGTGGCCTCTTGATTTTATGAGGTTCCACTGTGTCCCAGGGTTTCCTTGTTTCCACGAGGCCTTGCAGTGCCACAATGGCCCCTTGATTCCATGAGGTTGCACGGTGTCATCACAGAGCTGACCCCACCCAGATGGAAGCTTTCAGGAGGTTAGGGAGGACAGGAACAAAAGTGATAAAATAATTGGGGAAGGGGAGGAAATTGGGGCTTGGCCAACAGAGAGGAAGGATTTTGATAAGGTAAAAACAGGTCCAGGTAATGCTGAGGGTGCTGAAACACTGACTGTGCAAACACTCCTGATAGACCTTTACCTTATTTGTAACCTCAGGTCCCAACAGTACTGAAAATGCTGCCCCTCCCATTGAAAGGAATCCACTGCTGTAATGAACCAGACCCTGCCAGCAGAAAAACAAACCTCCCAAAATTCTGCCTAATCCTGACCCTGAGCTCTAAACACCAAGCCCTGACCATTAAGCACCCCCACAGCCCTTGGGAGCAGGGCA
>NW_020897969.1:0-4157 GCF_003984885.1 Neopelma chrysocephalum
GTGTAGATAGGTGTTGTGCTGGTTTAAAAGTTAACCAGCAGGGGAAATGAACTCAACTCAAAAGAGAGATTATAAGTCAGAATAACAATTTATTAAAATAATGCAATAAGTACAATTATACAGACAGACAATTGGTTTTAACCCGCAAAACCCAAATGTATAACCCAGCACCCTGGGGCATGAACAAAAGTGGTGTTCCTTGGCCCCCTGAGTCCAAAGTAAAGGGAGAAGGGGAAAAAACCTGCTGGTGGGAGAGCTGCTGCAGTCTGGTCAGAAAGTGGTGATTGCAGTCCAGTCGAGGGTGGTGGTCTCAGTCTGGTTGAGAGCGGTGAGCTGCAGTCTGGTTGAGAGCGGTGGTCTGCAGCCTTCCTCTGGATCCCACGAGAGGTGGTAAGGTTCCGAAACTCTCAGTTTATATATTCTCCAGTTCAGGTGGGAGTGCTCAGTCCCTCCCTCAGAGCAGGGAGTACCATAAAAGGGCATGAGGATGCTCAGTCCCTCCCTCAGAGCAGGGAATTCCATAAAAGGGTATCAGAGCGGGGAATTCCATGAAAGGGTATGAGGACAGGAACATCTTCCCACCTCGCAGGCCTCTACTGACAACAGTTGCCTCTACTGGCAACGGCATGGAAGGCTACAGAATACACAGTTTTGGGTTACACCCATCCAGTGATGAATTGGTCCCAGCCGTTCCAACCAGGACACCCATTGATCCCCATTGTTTAATGGGTAGACCTGATGTCTCATCCCCTGAGATTTTAGTGGGTAGACCTGATAGCTCATTGATCCCCAGTTAGTTTAATGGGTAGACCTAATGTCCTATTTGCCCCAGGTAGACCTGGTCTCATTTATCCCCATTGACTTTAATAAGTAGACCTGATATCCTATTTGCCCCACTGAGTGTAATGGGTAGACCTGATTTCCCATTGTCCCTATTACATTTAATGGGTAGACCTGATGTCTCATCTCCATTGACTTTAATGGGTAGACCTGATAGCTCATTGATCCCCTTTGACTTTAATGGGTAGACCTGATACCCATTAACCCCTATTGACTTTAGTTGGTAGACCTGATAGCCTATTAACTTCCAGACTTGGTAGATTTGATGTCGTTTGCCCCATTTTATCCAACGGGTAGACCTGATGTCCCATTTGCCCTTTTGACTCCAATGGGTAGACCTGATGTCTCATTTATCCCCTTTGACTTTAATGGGTAGACCTGATGTCCTATTTGCCCCTTTGACTCCAATGGGTAGACCTGATGGCTCATTTATCCCCATTGACTTTAATGGGTAGACCTGATGTCCCATTTGCCCCATTGACTCCAACGGGTAGACCTGATGACCTGGATTTTTGGGATGCCTCCTTGTCAACTCCCCAAAACATTGTGTGGACACACTGGGGGTTCACCAGAGCCCCCTCAAATGCCCCCTGGGGTCCCCCTGAGATATTGGGGTACCCTCTTTGCCCCTCCCAGAGCTGGAGCTGGTGCAGAACGCCGTCTTCACTGACCCCACCGACCAGAGTGCCTGGGTCTACCTGCGCTGCATCCTCTCCCGAGGTAATTTGGGGGGGACAGGGGGTCCCTTCAGACCTGAGTCCTTCACCTGGGTACCAGGGGACACCCCCTGAATGTCGGGGTCTCCCCCAAAAAGCCACCCCCCCGCTGAGGATCATCTGCGTGTACGTCAACCGAGAGGATGCCACGTTGGTCGTCGTCTTCTCCCGCCCTGTCGTGGTGAGTCAGGACGCTTGGATTCCCCCCCCAACCCCAGAAAACTTCTGGGTCCCCCCCTCTGTACATCTGTGAACCCCTTGGACACCTGGATCTCCCCTCCCCCCAAAAAAAACCCCCAAAACAGTGCGGCCTGACCTACTGAGATCATTGGACTCTATTATAAACTTTAATGGTAGACCTGATGGCCCAGTGATCCCCATTGACTTTAATGGGTAGACCTGGTTTCCAGTTTTCTCCATTGACTTTAATGGGTAGACCTGGTGTCCAGTTTGCCCCTTTGACTTTAATGGGTAGACCTGATATCCCGTTTGTCCCATTGCCTTTAACGGGTAGACCTGATGACCTATTGATCAGCATTGACTTTAATAGGTAGACCAGTTGTCCAGTTTGCCCTATTGACTTTAATGGGTAGACCTGATGACCTGTCAATCCCTCTTGACTTTAATGGGTAGGCCTGATATCCCATTTGTCCCATTGACTTTATTGGGTAGACCTGTTGTCCCCTTAGCCCTATTGGCTTTAATGGGTAGACCTGATAGCCTATTGATCCGCCTTGACTTTAATGGGTAGACCTGATGTCCAGTTTGTCCCCATTTACTTTAAAGGGTAGACCTGGTGTCCTCTTTGCCCCATTGCTTTTAATGGGTAGACCTGTTGTCTCCTCAACCCTATTGACTTTAACGGGTAGACCTGATAACCTGAATATTTTGGGGCTAAAAACGCCCATTTTGGGGATCGGGAAAGCTCCGATTTTGGGTTAAAACCCAACCGTTTCTGCGCCCCCAGGTGAGCCCGGATCACCCGGACCTGACGGCGACCCTGGATGGCTCCGCCCTGGAAGGGGCGTGGCGCTCAGGGGAAGGGTGGCCACGCCCCAGCCACACCTGGGTATCCTTTCCTCTAAAGAGGAGGGTGGGGCCTGGGTGGGCGGGGCTTAGGGCGGGGCATGGGGGTGTGGCTCTCCCAACACGCCTTGACAGGTATCAAAGCTCCTGGACCTGCCCCGCCCCGCAGAGGCCCCGGCCACCGAGCGGCCACGCCTCCAGCTGGGCGTCACCTGGGAGCCCGACTCCGCCCACCACCAGGTGACGCTGCTGCCAGGTGAGAGCCACGCCCAATCCCTGCCACGCCCTTTTGAGCCACGCCCCCTTTGGCCGCAGCCACACCCCTTTTCTCTCCTAGACGAGGACGAGGCCTGGTGGCAGAAGCCAATCGTGGCCCGGGAGCTGTTTTGGTAAGCCACGCCCCCCCGGAGAAAACCACACCCCCTCAATGAGGTCCCGCCCCCCGGGAGAAAGCCACGCCAAATCAGCGAGGCCCCGCCCACCTGGACCTTCCTTCAGCCCCCCCTTATGTTTCCCTATGGGGTGAGCAAGCCATGCCCCTTTCTGACGAAACCACGCCCATTTGCTGCTAAGCCACACCCCTCATGGCTAAACCACATCCCTTTGATTAAGCCCTGCCCACCTCAACCCTCCTTTAGCCTCCCTTTGCTTCTATCCCAATATGGGCTCAAGCCACACCCCTTTTAGCAAAACCACGCCCCTTTCTGACCAAACCCCGCCCCCTCAGGCCCGAGGTGGGCGTGGCCAACCCCCAGGTGCTGCGGGAACAGGTGGAGACCTGCCGGGAACTGCTGGAATTGGAGCCGTGAAGCTGAGGTGAGGCCACGCCCACCCGGCCCCGCCCTTGGGGGGGTGGAGCCACGGGCACCAGTTCACACCAGTTCGTCCCAGTAAGGGACCAGTGTGCTTCAAACCCCCTCCCAGGGCCTCCCAGTGACTACCAGTCCCCCCCAGTGACTCCCAGTGACTCCCAGTCCATCCCAGTCCATCCCAGTGCCTCCCAGTGACTCCCAGTCCACCCCAGTCCATCCCAGTGCCTCCCAGTCCATTCCAGTCCATCCCAGTGACTCCCAGTCCATCCCAGTGCCTCCCAGTGACTCCCAGTCCTCCCCAGTCCATCCCAGTCCATCCCAGTGCCTCCCAGTGACTCCCAGTCCACCCCAGTGCCTCCCAGTCCATCCCAGTCCATCCCAGTGCCTCCCAGTGACTCCCAGTCCACCCCAGTGACTCCCAGTCTATCCCAGTCCATCCCAATCCATCCCAGTCCATCCCCGTTCATCCCAGTGCCTCCCAGTGACTCCCAGTCCTCCCCAGTCCATCCCCCTCCATCCCAGTGCCTCCCAGTGCCTCCCAGTCCACCCCAGTGCCTCCCAGTCCATCCTAGTCCATCCCAGTGACTCCCAGTGACTCCCAGTCCATCCCAGTCCATCCCAGTGACTCCCAGTCCACCCCAGTGCCTCCCAGTGCCTCCCAGTCCACCCCAGTCCATCCCAGTGCATTTCAGTGACTCCCAGTGACTCCCAGTGCCCCCCAGTGCCTCCCAGTGACTCCCAGTCCATCCCAGTCCATCCCAGG
>NW_020897970.1:0-7908 GCF_003984885.1 Neopelma chrysocephalum
GGCCGCTGCTCCAACTCCATCAGCCATTGGAGGACTCCCACTGGATGATGCACAGAGACCCATGTTGGGCACAGATCTGGTGACTCACATTCCAGGTGATCCGTGCTGGGCAGTGTATTGGGTCTGGATGGACGTGTTTTGGTAGCAGGGGTGCTCCTGGGGTTTGTTCTGTGAGCAGCTGCCAGAAGCTTCCTCCGTGTCCAGCCCCTCTCCCAACCCCTCTGACAGCGAGGGTGTCCCAGGGTCTTGTTAATCCAGGCCTTGGGCAGATTAGGGTGAAAGGACAGTGAATAATCAGTGTTTATAGATATATGTATGTAGTGTTTAGTAGTAGTTTAGAACAGTTTGATTGCCATGTAAAGCAGGTTTGGAGCCATTTTGGTTCCTATCTATAGTGATATGAAAGCATAAAAATAACATTTAAGAAAATGTAGAAGGGAAAAAAAAGAAAATATCAGAGTAGAAAGATGCAGAACCCCCTCCCCCCCCGAGGATAGTTTATCTATATACATATATATATATGTATATGTTGGGTTCAGTCTAGAACATTTTGTTTCCATGTAATGTAGGTTTTGGGGTAGTTTTGTCTCCTGTCTATAGTGATATAAAACCATAAAAATAACACTTCCCCTCTCTGGCTCCAAGCCCAGACTGTCCCCTCCAGGGCTGGGTGTTCCCCCCTCTGCCCCAGGCGGTTCCTTTGCCCATGGGCAGCAAAGCCCCCACTGCTTCTGCAATTGGAGAGTGTTGGAGCCATGGACCATTAACGTTCCAGCCTCTCCCAGCTCTGCATCCCAAAAGTCGAGAGGGATCAATCTGTCACCTCAAAGTGGACCAATCCCATTGAAAATGGCTCAAGCCCATTCCAAAACTCCTCTGTTTCTTATTTTCCCTATGTAATTCTGGGGCAACCAGTGCCACCCCTCAGGTCTCTGCAGGCTGAGGCTTGGCCTTGCATTTTTGCCTTTGCTGGATTTCTTCATCAGATATTTCTCTCTCCCTGAAAAGAAAAATATGGAAGGATTTCGATAATCTGGGCATCTTTAGACCATCTGGACAAATTACAGTTTGCAGTGTTGGAACAGCTCAGCCAGAACGTTTTCCATGTTTGATCATTGGTTCCCATCCCTCCCAGGAGGGAGGACACTGAACTCTTCCACACAAACAGAAAACTAGTTTTCTGCACCAGCCTCTGGGAAAGTTGAATGGTAGAGTGGACTGTTCAAAACCTCCTTGAAAGCAATGGGCAGTGGGACCTTCAAACCTTGGGATGTGCATTTAGCAAAAGCCACCTAGTTAGCTAATCCTGTAAGCTCAAGAGAGAAAACTCCAGGCCAATTCAGTGTCTAAGATCAGCTAAAAAGAGCAGGTCCTTTCATCAGGCCCACAGACCCAGGGGAACACGCACGACGCGCCCTCCCAGGCAATGGTTCTACAGTTTTAGAAGATGGTCCGTCCAATGCCAGAACTCTCCACCCCCCGCTTCTGCCCAGTTCTGCCCCCAACACGCCCCTTGGGGAATTGGGTTTGGGGTCTTTGGGACCCCTTCTTCCTCCTCTTTATCTTCTTCACAGCACGTACAGTCCTTGGAGCGCCTCCAAAGTTCTGGGCTTGAAGGTTGCTTTATCTCTTGTGGGATCTTGTTGTCCAGGCCTAGGGTGTGATGTTGTTCAATAGAGGTGTTTTTCTACACTTCTACCTTGAAAAGAAGTGTAAACACGCTAAAGGAACTTAGAAAGTTTGATAGAAAGTGGGGTAATAGAGTTGGGTCTGTGTAAACTACTGTGCTAAAGGGTGGCATATAATACAGCTACATTAACATCTACATTTACTACACAACTGTTTTAAAATCTAAAAAAACTAAATATCCAGAAAGCTTTAAGGCATCACACAAACCTGGTTAGTTAACTCTACCAGTTGAACTGGCCCTGCCCAAAAAGAACCTCTAAGTACCATTGAAGGGGATAAAACCCCTGTGGTCCATATGAGGAATATGTTAGGGAGGACAGTTTGGATTAGTCCTGCCTTAAGCAAAGGAAAACAGGAAGTTTCCTTTCCCTTTTCCCTTTTCCACACGGCTGGGGCTGAGTCCTCTCAGAGCTGCAGCTGCTGCTGTGCCCAGAGGGGCTGGGGCTGTGGTGCCACTGCCCAGAGCAGCCTGCCTTGGGTAAGGCTGTGGGGCCAGAGCCGCCTGGGGAGAGGCCCTTGGGGGTGGAGAGAGCTCAGGGCAGGTGGGAGAGCTTAGAGGGAGCTGGGCTGGGCTGGAAAGGAGCTGGGAGATAAAGCCATGGGTGTGTGTGTGACACTGTGTGAGCGTGCAAGGGGAGGACTCAGCCCAGGGGGGTTGTGGTGCAGAGCCAGGGCCTGTGTTAAGGCATTGAAAACATGCAAGTGCCAGCGAGAGGAGGCTGCTCTGTGCCCTTGGTGGCACGAGCAGAACAGGAATTTCCATGCGTGGCCTGAGCTGTGCAGGGGGGACTGTGGGAAAGGCAAAGCTCTCCCGCAGTTGGGGGCTGCAGGAAAAGTCCAGAGCCCAAAGAGCCTCAAGGGCTGTGTTGGACACCAAGGCTGGAGGAGGGAAATGCAGGGCTGCTGTGCAATGAGGAGGGGGTTTAATTGCAGCAGACACTGGTGTGGTGCTGAGGGACTCCATGGCTTCTCTGCCTGAGGCTTTCCTGGAAAGGTCTCTCAGACCTCTGTGCTCAGGAAAGGGCTTCAGGGAGGAGGAGAGCACGTCTGGGCAGGAACCTCCTGAAATCCCCGAGGGACAAATGGCAGTGTCTGCCTCTGCAGGGGACTCAGCCTGGCCACGGCACAGGCTGGAACTGCCTGGCTGGGAGCAGCCCTGTCAGAAGCTGTGGGTGGGCAGGGAGCTGGGCAGGAGGCAGCCGTGTGCCCTGGCAGCAAGGGAGGTCAGGAGCACCCTGGGCTGTGGCACCAGGGCATCAAGGACGGGCATTCTCCAGGTCACTGTGGCTGAGGAAAGCTAAGGAAAGAGCTGGGATGTTTATAAATTGTATTGTGTTTACTTTTTGTTTGTGAGCAATGAAGAGAAACTTTCTGTGGCTCTAAGTCTCACCTGTTCCAGATGTCGCAAAAACCACAAACCTGAGGAGTTGTGGTTCCCACTCCAGTGGCACTTGGAGCTCCCTCCGTACCCAGAGCACAGAGCTCCCTTGTGCCATGAAGTGCTTGGAAATGGAGGCATTAAGGACACAGGAGAGGCTGTGGGGACCAGTTGCAGGCCATGGTCAGGGATTTGGGGTGGTTGTGACCCCAGGGCAGGACCTGGCACTTGGCCTTGTTGAACCTCCTCCAAGTGGCCTGGGCCCATGAATCCAGCCTGTCCAGATCCCTCTGCAGAGCCTTCCTGCCCTCCAGCACATCAACACTCCCCCCCAGCTTGGTGTCCCCTGGGAACTGCCTGAGGCTGCCCTCCATCCCCTTGGGCAGATCATTGAGAAAGAGATTGAAGTGCCCTGAGCCCAGTGCTGAGCCCTGGGAACACCCCTGGCTGGAACTCCATTGCCCACCACTCCTTGGGCCTGGCCATCCACACAGATGTTTCCCCAGTGAACAGATGCTGCAGAATATGTTTGATAAAGGTCCTGCAAGCCCAGAATATTGGGATGAGTGCAGATTTAGCTCTGCACAACACAGAAATTCATTCACTTTCTCTCTTTTCCTCCCTCTGTGGATGGAGGAATCTTGTGACTTCAGTGTGTGACTCACTGTGTGCAAAGGGAAAATATGGACAGGAAAAAAGTAAACAGGAGACAAAAAAGGAAATATATTCTCATTGTTTCTTTAATACAAGATATTCACTTTGAATACAATTCTGAGATCTGTCTAATTAACCACAAAAGAATTGAAGACTTACAAGTAAATTACTCCCAGAGGCTTGGCTTGTTAAGATGCCATCACTGAAATGTGATAGTGGAGGAATGAGCAGACATAGAAACCATCCCTGGGGGTTGGGTATGCAGGAACTCAGAGTCACTGGTTACGGGTGGGAAATGGACCGTGGAATGTGGCTGTGAAGTCTGTCGAATAAACCTCAAAAGAGTGGAAGACTTAAAAGTAAATTATTCCCAGAGATTGTCTCCTTAAGATGTTTTGAGTGTCAATGAAACCTTTGGCGCTGAAATCCTGAACTGAGGATCTGAAGACTGAACAAGCCTCTAGAGAAGTCAAATTCATCAGGAAACCTCCAAGTGGCTGAGGATGTCAGCAAGCCCCACTGAGGCCATCACTGAAAAGAGACCGTGGAGGGAATGAACTGGGGCAGGAGGAATCTCAGCCCATGGGGGTTGTGGAGGGAGCTGAGTGTCCTTGTGGCCCCAGCTCTGCAGAGCCACAAGGAGACACCTCTGTTGACTCAGCTGAGTCCCTTCCCTCAGTGCAGGTGAAGGAGATCCCTCCTGGGCACTGTCTGGGTTTCCTGTCTAATGATGGGACATGAAAAGGGGACTCTTAGACTTAACTCTGTGTCTGTTTGGAGAAATGACAGTGCTGATAGAAGTGTCTGTGCCCAGGTGAGAGAAGGAACATCATGATTTCCTTCAGCTGTGTGCCAGTAGGTTCCCCTGGAGCCCCAGGGACAGCTGGAGGGAGCCCAGAGGGGCAGAGCAAGGGCTGCCTGGGGCTGTTGCTGAGCTGGGCCGGGCTCCTGGCACACAGGGAGCTCCTGGCAAGCAAGAAGAGCTTCAAAGGGACAGCTCTGCTGGTGAGCAGCTCCTCTGCACAGCCCAGCAGGGCTGAGGGCACTGCCTGCAGCACCCAGGGCACAGGAGAGAAGGCAGAGAGATGAGAGGCAGCCTGGGCTGGGAGGTGACTGAGCTCTCACCGGGCAAGAAACCTTCCCAGGATTTGAAGGAAGAATTCTCTGGCTGCAGGAAAGTTCAGCTTCCCTTCCTGGAAGGATCTCCTAAAGCTGGCCCATCCCACAGCTTCTAGGATCTTTCAGCAGGACTCTCCCAGTTGCTGCAGTGCAGAGGAAGTGGCCACATGGCAGAGCAGGGCAGGAGCTGCAGGCAGCAAGGGCAGAGAGGAGAAGGGAGCAGGAGGTTGAAGGGATCCTGGGGTGGGAGGACAGGGCAGAGCTGCTCAGGGCAGGAACCTTGCCAGCCCTTTGCAGGCTCTGGCTGCAGAGCAGTGCAGGTGAGTTCCTGCAAGTGCCTCTCCCAGCTGCCAAATGCCAGCAGTGGCAGGAGCTGTCAGGATGGCTCTGCTGGATTTGCTGGGGTGCAGCAGGAGAAGCTGCTGCAGAGCAGGACTTGCTGCTGCCCCCTCAGAGGCCCAGGGCAAGAAGGTTCCCTGTGCCAGGGCTGGCTGTGGGCTGGGAAGGTGGGGGTGCAGCCAGGGGTGCCCAGGGCTGTGGTGCAGAGCAGGGTCCTGCCCCAAGGCTCTGTGTGCTGGGGCAGGGACTCTGCTGCCTGCCAGGGGCAGCTCTCAACCGCAGGCTGTCTGGGATCTGCTCTGCAGCCCCTGCCCAGGCAGAGCTGCCCCTGGGCACTGGGCTGGGGATGGCTCTGGCAGCACTGGCAGGGAGCTGAGCTGGGCACAGGGAGGGGCTGCTGGCAGGAACAGCTCCTCACCCAGAGACAGGCAGGCAGGGAGAGGCAGCTGCTGCCACAAGTGCTGGGCAGGGGGATGTGGGCCCCTCCCTGCTGTCCCTGTGGCACAGACCCCTTCCCTGAGCAGCTCCTGCCTGGGCTCCTTTCCCAGCCGAAGCAGAGCCTGTGCCCTCAGGCCCACAGGGGCTGGGCTGTGCATTGCCCTGCAGCAGCCAGAGCCCAGGCAAGGACAAGGCCCTGATTTCCAGCTGTCTCTCTGTGTCCCTCCTCCCTTGGCAGCAGCCTTGTGGCATTTCACTGCCATCCCCTGCTGCCTGGGCTCTCTTTGTTCTCACCAGTGGGTTTTCTGAGCCAGTGTGGGGCTTGGGGGGGGCAGATTCCTGTCCAGACACAAACCCTTTAGGTGCTGCTGTGGGGATGTGTCTGTGGGAGCAAAGAGCCTAAGTGCCCTCCAGGCACCTTCAGGGCATTCAGCTGTTTGCCTGGGTGTCCTGCAGGGCTGCAGGTGCCCTCCAGAAGGGCACAGCTCTGCCATAGGATCTCTGTGCTGCACAGGATCCCCATGGAGAAAACTCCTCAGTGCTAAATCCATGGAAATGCTCTGGGCACCTGCAAGGAGCATTTTGTGTCTCACTCTGGGAGGGGAGAGATGAAAAGGTGAGGAATGTGTCCATCTGTTCTTTGGACATGGATTCCTGGATCTCTGTGCAGTTTCCCTGTAGGGGAATAGAGCAGTTGAGTGTGATGCTCATCCAGCACAGGACTGATGGGCAGAGCAGCTCTTCTCTCTGCATTAAGGAACCATCCCTGTGCCCCTCAGAACCCACAAGACTTGACCTGCAGTGCAATAGAAATGTCAGGGATTTCAAACCTCCACAACCACTCCTAACTGTGGCAGGTGCAAGTGGGTGAACAAATATAAAGAATTCCCTTCATTTGGGCAAATTGCAAACAGCAAAGCTGAGAAGCTCTTTGATGTATCAGAAGTAGTTTTAATTTGAGATCACCCTGCATTCCAACTTCAATGTCCCAGCAGAGCAAGAAGTCCTTTGGAGCCCATCACAGAGTTCCTGCTTCCAATGGTCTTCTCAGCCAGCAAAAGCCAGAGCTCAGGGGAGGGAGCTGCAGGGAGGTCTGAGTGAGGAGAGAGAGCCTGAGAGTGGGGTGGCTGTGAGACGTGTAATGTTTGGCTGCAGAAGCCTGGTCTAACTCAGCAGTGACTTTTCCTCTTCAACAGATCAAAATACCCTGTGGAAGGAGGAAATGTGCAACAGCAGCTCCATGGCCCAGTTCCTCCTCCTGGCATTCACAGACAGGCGGGAGCTGCAGCTCCTGCACTTCTGGCTCTTCCTGGGCATCTCTCTGGCTGCCCTCCTGGCCAACGGCCTCATCCTCAGCGCCGTAGCCTGCGACCACCACCTGCACACCCCCATGGGCTTCTTCCTGCTCAACCTCTCCCTCACAGACCTGGGCTCCATCCGCACCACTGTCCCCAAAGCCATGCACAATTCCCTCTGGGACAACACAACCATCTCCTACCATGGATGTGCTGCACAGGTTTTTGTGTACATAGTCTTTCTTAGAGCAGAGTTTTCCCTCCTCACCATCATGTGCTACGACCGCTACGTTGCCATCTGCAAACCCCTGCACTACGGGACCCTCCTGGGCAGCAGAGCTTGTGCCCACATGGCAGCAGCTGCCTGGGCCTCTGGGTTTCTCCATTCTCTGCTGCACACAGTCAATACATTTTCTCTGCCCCTGTGCCAGGGCAATGCCCTGGGCCAGTTCTTCTGTGAAATCCCACACATCCTCAAGCTCTCCTGCTCACACTCAGGCTACCTCAGGGAAATTTGGCTCATTGGGGTTGGTGTCTGTTTAGTGTTTGGTTGTTTCATTTTCATTGTTTTCTCCTAGGTGCAGATCTTCAGGGCTGTGCTGAGGATCCCCTCTGAGCAGGGACGGCGCAAAGCCTTTTCCACGTGCCTCCCTCACCTGGCCGTGGTCTCTATTGTTACCAGCACTGCAGCATTTTCCTACCTGAAGCCTCCCTCCATCTCCTCCCCATCCCTGGATCTGGCTCTGTCAGTTCTGTACTCAGTGGTGCCTCCAACACTGAACCCCTTCATCTACAGCCTGAGGAACCAGGAGCTTAAGGATGCCCTGAGAAAAATGATGACTGGATGCTTTTCAGGAGCAATAAAGTGCCTGTTTTCTGGTGTGTAGCATTCAGAATGGGACTCCCTAATGGCCCAGACTTCCTGCTCAGGTTTTTCTCAGAGTTCATTAGGTTCTTCTTGCAATAATTTTTTGTACAATGGAATATTATTTTGCA
>NW_020897971.1:0-6808 GCF_003984885.1 Neopelma chrysocephalum
AAGGGCAGGAGCATGGGGCAGCACCTCTGTCTCAGTTGAATGAGACTCAAGTGTTTTGCTAAGGAGGATGAGTTATGAGGAAGACCAAACTCCTCCCTGTAAGCAATTGTAAATCGGAAATGAAGAGACTCCAATTGAGGAAGTATGGAGAAAGGAAAAATAACAGCTCTTTCTTAAAGGATATCTGTGTAATGGCAGAACAACAAAAGAACACAAACCCAACCAACCAATGATCCTGTCCCCAAAAATACCCTTCCAAAGGAAAGAGTTGGGAACTTTCTGCCTTTTGGCACAATTCTAATCCCGCCCAGCAGGGAGCGCTGTTGGCCCGGGAATGGAGATTCCCCTGCAGAGAGAGGGAAAATGGGAAAAGGGGAAAAAGGGGAAAAAGGGGAAAGGGGAAAACGGGAAAAAGAGGAAAAAGAGGAAAAGAGGAAAAAGGGGAAAAGGAGAAAAGGGGAAAAATGGAAAAAGGGGATTCTTCCCATTAAACTCCTGCTGTCTACAGCTGGCTGTGGCTGGGAATTCTCCCTTTTGGCCATTGAACAGATGCCACTGCTAACACGGGAGCGGAGGAGGGAAAGGGCGACCTCCTCCCCAAAAGGTTCCTCTGTAGGGGGGTCAAACCTCTCCCATGAAGTCCGAGCAGGTCCGGGCTGGGGGCAGAACAGGGCCCAGGAAACGAAGGCAAACGGGAACCAGCAAACAGCCAGATGAGCAGGCCCAGAACAAAACGACCTCGGAGCCTCTCCAACACACACCTTACCTGAGCTAAGGCCAAAGGGAAGTGCCTTGCCCTTTGCCCAGGAGAAAGCAAAAAACTCCACCCCCCCTACAATCTTCTGAGGGCTCCCAACCTGCAATGTGGGCTGGGCCAGTTCTTTTGTGTGTGTGAGTCCCCCAAGGCAAAGCACCCTCCCCCATTCAACATCTTTCTTTTCCAGTGGGGCAGGGAAAGAAAAATTCCTGCTTGGTTTTTTAGAACAAGTAAAGCTATGAGAGGGATCCCCTCCCCCTTGCCCTCACTGCCCCCCCAATAACAGAGACTGGGGAGAGCTGGGAAGCTTTACTGGGAACACTGGGAGCAGCCAGCTGGGGTCAGAATAAAAGCAGGGACAGAGGGGACACACGACCCCCCAAACTCAGCGTGGGGATGGACTGGGGGGTCCCGGCTGGGCCCGAGGCCATGGGGAGGGGCTGCGGCCGCCGCAGGAGCTCTGTGGGGAGAGAAAAGGGGGTGAGAGCGGGGTGGGGGACAGGGGGTCACACACATTCTGGGGGGGACCACAACCACCGGGGACCCCCTTTTACCTTCTCCCACAGGTAAAAGCCGAGCCCCAGCGCCAGGAAGACCAAGCCCAAGACGAAGCCCCCGACCCCCACCAGGATCTTGCTGCGGACGGTGTCCGGTGGCATCTCTGGGGGGAGCCGGGGGGGTCAGCACCCCCAAAACTGCCCATGGACAACCCAGGACCCCACAAACCCCATCTTAGTCTCTCCCAGCACACCCAGCACCCCCTGAAACCTCCTCCCAGTCCCTTCCCAGCCCCTCCGGGATCCCACAAAGCCCTTCCCAGCCCCTTTAGGACCCTCCAAGCCCCCTCCCATCACCCCCAGGACCCTCCTGTAACCCCTCCCAGTCCCTTCCCAGCCCCCTCAGGACTTCTCCAAACCTCTCCCAGTCAATCCAAGACCTCACAAACTCCCTTCCAGCCTTTCCACACCACTCCTGCAAACTCCCTCCCAGTTGCCCCCAGGGCCCCCCGAGCCCCCGTCCCCCCTGGCAGTGTGCCCCCGGGGCTGGGGGGGCCGGGCCGTACCCCAGTGCCGGCTGAGGGGGTGCTCCAGGCTGACGTGCTCCACCTGGCAGCTGTAGGTGACCCCGCGCCGGGGGGGGGATTTCCAGCCTCACCAGCACCTGGTAGGTCCAGTCCCCGTTGGGGACCACGTCGGTGGCCACCACGTGCTCCGGCAGCTCCTGCCCATCCTGGAACCACCTCACCTGCACCGGCGCAGGGTAGAAATCCATCACGGAGCAGAGCAGGCGGCCGGGGCCGGGCTGGGAGCTCGACGGCACCAGCGAGATGGACACGTTGGGGGGCACTGGCAGAGACGGGGGAGACACTGGGCTGAGCTGGGGGGCACTGGGAGGGAGAGGAGAGGGCTTGTAGGACACTGGTAGGGATTGGGATGGCACTGGGAGGGACTGGGATGGCAGTGGGAGGGACTGGGAATAGAGTGGGGTAGAAGACGAGGGGCTGGGGGGGAACTGGGGAGAGAGTTGGGAGATGTGGGAGTGAAGTGAGAAGGACTGGGAATGGAGTGAGAGGATCAGGGAGTGGATCGAGAGGGTCTGGGAGTGACTGACTGGGCTGGACTGGGAAGGAAGCGAGCGGGACTGGGAGGCTGAGTCCTGGTGAGGGAACTGCGCTGCGGGTCTGCCTGGCAACGGATGAGTCATCGGAGAGAAACGCTGTGATTGGCTGAGGGGCGTGAGCTCGGTGGCCTCAGCGGGGTGGAGACGCGGGGGGGCACTGGGAGAGACTGGGATGGATTGGGATGGACTGGGGGGCACTGGGTGGGGGCGAAAGGCCACGGGGTGGGGCACAGGGAGGGCTGAGGGGTCTGGGGTGATTCCCTGGGAGGGTTTGAGGGGCTCCAGGGTCATTCTCGGAGCAGGGGCCGAGGGGACCCGCTCTGCCCCACGCTCACCTCTCCTCTCCACGGTGAACGGGGCGAACACCTCGTAGTTGTGCCGGCAGAACGTGTCCACCTGAGCCCGATAGAACTCTAACCCTTCCAGTTGGCTGTTCCAGGACCTGGCACAGAACTCCCCAAACGTGGTGTCCCCCACAGTGACTCCCACATCGCTGTCGAAGTGGGCGAACTGCTCCCGGTTGTAGATGTTTCTCTGCACGAACCTCACCCGCTCCGTGCCGTTGATGAAGTGACACTCGTTCTTTGTCATGTGCTGGAACACCCCTGTGTGTGCAGGACACAGGTCAGGGGGTGCCATCTCCCCCCCCCATCATCCCTCAGCCCCCCAGAGCAGGGTGGGAGCTCAGGGGGCCACCCCGGACCCCCCTTTCCCACCTCCCTCTGTCCCAGGGCTGCCCCAGCACCGGCTCTTGGGTGGGGGGGGAACCCCCCCATCACCCCTCCAGGGGTGGACAGGGGGGTTGGGGACCCCCCACTGCGGATCCGAGCCCCCCGCCCCGAGCCCCAGGGAACCGCTCCAGGGCTCAAGGGACACCGAGGGACCCCTATGGCACCCCTCTGCCTGCTGTCCCACTCCGCCTTTGCCCCCTCTCCCACCCCTTTCCCACCGTCCCCCCAATCCCCAGACTCCCCGCCCTCACTTTGGGGCTCCCACCCCCCTCCCACTCATTCCGAAGCTTCCAACCCCCCTCGCACTCACTTTTGGGGCTTCCAACCCCTCTTTTCTCCCCTCTTTCCCTTCCTTTCCCACTCGCCCCCCCTTCCCGCTCCCCGCGCTCACCCGACAGCTCCTCGCCCGCAGCCGGGGGGGCTCCCAGCACCACCAGGACCGCCAGCACGGCCCCAGCTCCCCGCACACGCTCCATGCCCAGCGCCGGACAGCTGCTGACACCCCAAAACCAGCCGGGCGGAGACGTTTTGGGAGGGTTTGGGGCGCGCTCGGATTGGCTGAGGGCGCAGTTGGAGACACTTTGGGCGAGGTGTCTTCCCGGCGACTGATGAGTCATCAGCGCGGCGCGCTGGGATTGGGCGCGGGCGGCGTGGGCGCTTTGGGATTGGCTGAGGGCCGTTGGGGGCCCCCGAGGCAGCCCCGGGGCTGGGGGGTTCTGGGGGGTCCGTGGGCTGCGGGGGAGGGGGGAGCTCAGGGTCGCCCAAAAATGCCCATCCAGGGCTCTCGCAGCTCCGACGGGCCCCCAAAATCACCTCCGGGCGTTCTCGGATTGGCTGAGCACGGGGAGGGCTCCGTTCGGGACGAGTCTGCCCGGCAGCTGATGACGCGCCAGCAGCGCTCGCTCCCATTGGATGCTGCTGCTGACCCTGCCCGGGCCTTGGGGGGTCAGAGGTGGGTTTGGGTGGTCCCAGATTCCTGGGGTTGGGGTTTGGGTTGACCTGGATACGCGGGAATGAGATTCTTGGTGGTTGCGGGTGCGGGTGGCCGCAGGTAACCTCCTGTTCCTGGGATTTTGTGGGTCTGGGAGTGCCCAAACCCTCCTGTTCCCAGGTCTTTTAGGGTCTGGGAGTGTGCAAGCCCCTCTTTTCCAATATTTTCGACTGTGGATGGGCCCAAACAACCTTTCTCCAGGACTGCGTGGGTCTGGGAGTGCCCAAACACCCCTGTTCACAGGATTTTTTGGGTCTGAGTGTGTCCAAACCCCCCTGTTCCCAGGATTTCTGTAGTCTGGGAGTGTCTAAGCCCATCTTTTACAATATTTTGGGCTCTGGGAGTGCCCAAACCCCCCTGTCTCTGCGCTTTTTAAGGTCTAGGAGAGCCCATACCCCTCTATTCCCAAGATTTTTGGGGTCCGAATATTTCAAAATCTTGTATTCCAGGGTTTGGGGGGGGCTGACATTGCTCAAACCTCCCTGTTTTCATGATTTTGGAGCTCTGCATGTGACCAAACTCCTTTCTCCAGGATTCTGTAGTTCTTGGAGTGCCTAAACCCCCTGTTCCCAGGATTTTTATTTTCTGGGAGTGCCCAAACCCCCCAGTTCCTGGGATTTTCACTGCCCCCCAACTACCCCCCAATAACCAGCATTGCAGAGAACTGGGAAGCTTTACTGGGAACACTGGGAGCAGCCGGCTGGGGCGCGAACAAAAGCAGGGCCGGGGGGGACACACGACCCCCCAAACTCCAGGCAGGGCTGGACTGGGGGGTCCCAGCTGGGCCCGAGGCCATGGGGAGGGGCTGCGGCCGCCAGCGGCTCAGGAGCTCTGTGGGGAGAGAAAAGGGGGTGAGAGCGGGATGGGGGGGCAGGGGGGGCACAGATGCTGTGGGCAAGGGGGGGACACGACCCCCGGGGACCCCCCTTTTACCTTCTCCCGCAGGTAGAAGCTGAGCCCCAGCGCCAGGAAGACCAAGCCCAAGATGAAGCCCCCGACCCCCACCAGGATCAAGCCCCTCTCAGCCCCCCCAGGTGTGAGATCGGTGGCACCAGCGGGGTGCAGAGGCGGGGGGGACAATGGGAGAGACTGGGATGGACTGGGAAGAACTGGGAGGGGGCAAAAGGCCACAGGGTTGGGCAGAGGGAGGGCTGAGGGGTGTGATGTAATTCCCAGGGAGGGTTTGAGGGTTTCTGGAGGTGGACACCTCGTAGCTGGGCTGGCAGACCGTGTCCACCATTCCCCAATAGACCTCCAGAAAGTCCTGTTTGCTGTTCCAGATCCTGGCCTGGATGTCCCCAAACAGAGTGTCCCCCACATAGACCCCACATTGCTGTCGAAGTGCAGGAGCTGCTCCCGGTTGTAGATTTGCCTGTGCACGTAACTCACCCACTCGGTGCAGTTGATCAAGTGACACTCGTTCTTTACCATCTCCTGGAACACCCGTGTGCAGGACATGGGTCAGAGGGTTGCCCATGCCCACCATAATCCCCCAGCCCCCCACAGCAGGTTGGGAGCTCAGGGGGCCACCTTGGACCACCTTTCCCACCCCCCTCTGCCCCACGGCAGCCCCAGCACTGGCTCTTGGGTGGGGGGAACCCCCACATCAGATCCACTGGGATGGACAGGGGGTTTGGGGACCCCCTCACTGTGGATCCGACCCCCTCAGAGAACCAGGGAACAGCCCCAGGGCTCAAAGGACACCCAGGGACCCCCATGGCACTCCTGCCCCTAAATGGAATTGTCAAGAATCCAAAAGTCAGCCCCCTCCATTCTTCAAGAAATCTTTCGACCTCTTGACTCAAAGCATGCAGGACTCGGCTCCCCCAATTTTCTCTCTGGCCAGGCTTTGCAGGGGCTGCTTGGCAAAGGGAAGCCCTGGGGCCCCAGTGCAGATGGCTGGGGCTGCACTCTGGGGGTGTGGGCCTTTGGCTCTTGGCTTGCAGGGGCCAGCAGGAGTCAGGGAGCCGGGCTGGGGACCAGGGGCAGGACTGGCTGGGCTTGGCTCTGGTGCCTGGCCCAGCAAATGGAAGTGTCCCCATGGGGGCAGCTGGAAAGGGCCCAAGAAGGAAATGCTGCCCCAGCGCAGGCTGTGGCAGTGGGGAGTGTGCAGGGGGGAGGAGGCTGGGCCAGAGCAGGGCTGGGCAAGAATGGCCAAGGCGCGGGTGGGTTCTCCCCCGGCCCCCAGGGCCCAGCCCCTGATGGGAGGGCCTTGGGCAGGGCCTGGTGCCACTGCAGGAAGCTGCGAGGCAGCCGAAGGGCCGTGCTTTTGGCAGGTGGGTTGACAGGCCCAGCTCTCTGCAGGAGAAGCTGAGGGCTCGGAGCCAGAGAGGGGATGAGAGCCGGGTCCAGGCTTGGCAATTGCCAGGAGGGCTTTTGAAAGGAGCGGAGGGGAAAGGGATGTCGAAGAACAAGTCCCTTAGGAGAGTGTTCTGCT
Organism: Neopelma chrysocephalum; assembly: GCF_003984885.1. Taxonomy (NCBI): domain Eukaryota; kingdom Metazoa; phylum Chordata; class Aves; order Passeriformes; family Pipridae; genus Neopelma; species Neopelma chrysocephalum. The sequence continues at coordinate 6,537 of NW_020897971.1, forward strand.
TTGGAGCTGGCTCTCTGCCAAGTCTCCAAACCTTAGCACAAGAAGTCCCCCCGCCAACCCAAAGCAAGGGAGAAGAGGGGAAAAAAACCAAAAGAACCGAAAATGAGAGAGAGACAAAGCAATCGATAGAAATATATTTCTATTCCAGTTATGGACAGTTGAAATATATCTACAATTCCACAGGGAAAAGGGAAAGGGGAAGGGAAGAAGAAAACCCAAAAGAACAGATAGATATATATATCTCCCGATCAGTAGCCCAAGGTCTATCAACT
>NW_020897972.1:0-7621 GCF_003984885.1 Neopelma chrysocephalum
CAGCCCCTCCGCCTTTCCCCCTTCCCATTCATCCCGTCCCCTCGAGCCCCGCCCTCTTTCAGGCCCCACCCCATTTCAGACCCCGCCCCTTTCCCGTCTCTCAACTCCCCCCCGCCCCTCAGGTCCCGCCCCCTCAGGCCCCGCCCCTTTCCCGGGGGCGTGGCCGGGCCGCCCCCGCCGGGGCCGAGCGGGGCCGGTCGGGGCCGATCGCGACGGGGCGGGGGGGGCCTGGGGGTGTTAAGGGGTGTCGGGGGGCTCCACGGGGTCCTGGGGGGCTCAGGAGGACCATGTTCGACTGCCTGGAGGCGGTGGCGGCGGCACCGCGGCGGCTCCACGACGTGACCAACCGGGGGGGGCTGCGCCCTCCGCAGGGTCCTAGTGCCCGCGGGCTGCGGGACCCCCGCCCGCAGAGGTAGCGGGGGGGCACGGGGGGACACAGGGGTGAGGGGGTTGAGGGAGGAATGCGGCGCGGGGAGGGCCCTGGGCGAGGGAGGTGGGGGGGCAGATGCGCGAGTGGGTGTGGGGGGCGAGGGAGGGCGGGGAAGCGTCTGTGAGCGTGAGGGTGCAAATGAGGGCGGGGGGGGGGGGGGGGGGGGGGGGGGGGGGTCGGTGGGTTCATGGTCCGCGAGTGGGTGTGGGAGAGTGAAAAAGAGTCTCTGAGTGTGCAAATGAGTGTGAGAGCGACTGGAAGTGTGCAAGGAGCGGGAGGAGTCGGTGGGTCCGTGGGGGGGTCAGTGGGTTCGTGGTCCATGCGTGGGAGTCTCTTAGTGTGATCCTGAGTGCGCAAACGAGTGTGAGAGCGAGTGCGAGTGTGCGGGGAGTGAGGGGGGGGTCGGCGGGTGCGCGGGGGGGCGTGTCCGTGTCCCCGAGTGGGTGCGGGGGTGTGGAAAGGGTTGCGGGCGTAGACGTGTCCGAGTGTGCAAATGCGCGTGCAAGGGGGGGCTCAGGCGACCCAGGGGGGTCGGGAGACACCCCGCGTGGGTGCGGGGGGGGCCTGGTGAGTGACGCGCGTGGGTGCGGGACCGACCCGGGGATGTGCGGGAGTCACGTGAGAGGTGTGGAAAATGGGGAGGGGGGGCAAGGGGGGGCGTGTGAGCGCGGGGGGAGTGAATGGGGTGTGGGACCTCCAATTCCTCCCCCCACGAGGGAGCCAGGGAGTGAGGGGGGGGCGGTTTTGGGGGACACCCTTCGGGGCGGGCGAGGTCCAATACCCGGTTTTGAGGATGTCCCGGTTCGGGGGGGAGGGGCATAGGGACGTGGAGAACCCACTCGGGATCCCTTCTGGGGAGGTTTGGACTCGGTTTGGAAGGTTGGAGGACCTGGACACTGTTTTTGGGGGGCTCAGGAGGCCCTAAACGCTGTTTTTTGGGGTGTCGCGGGGTCCCGGACCCCTTTGGGAGGGCGGAAATAGGGACCCAGGTTTTGGAGGGGAGCACAGAGACGTGAACCTCACTAAGGGGCCATTTGGAACCGCTGGGGGGGGGTCGGACTCGATTTGGGGAGGTCGGGGAGCCCTAACCCCTGTTTATAGGAGGGGTCTTGGAGCCCTTTGGGGTGGCAATAAGAGGGACTTGGTTTTGAGGGGAGGGGCTCACGCGGAGGGTCCTGGGGCGCCCTCGGGAACCGCCCTCTTGTAAATTTGGGCACAAACAGGTTGGGGGGGGGCGGGACCCCCAAAACCCGCCAAACTTCCCTCAAACCCTCCCTAAACCCCCCCTAAAGCTCCCCCCGTGCCCGTGGCGCGGTTTTCCCTCCCGTGTCCCCCCACGCCCAGTTCCCCTGCCCAACTGGTTCCAGTCGGGGCCGCGCCCGCCCCCCCGCGTCCCCCCCCCGCGCTGCCAATGTGGCACTTTAACCCCTGCGGAGCCGCCCCAAAACCGCCCCGACCCCCCTTGGGGATCGCGGAGAGGCCCCCCCTTCTCAGCAGGGCGGGAGGGGGCGTCACCCCCTGCTTTTTGGGGAGGAACTCCCTCGGTCCCCCAAATTCCACCCCAGGGAGGGGGAACCCTCCCGTGCCCCCTGTCCAAATTTAAACCCTCGCCTTGGAGTTGGAGGTCCCCCCAAAGTTGGGGGGGGGATATGTGGGGGTCCCACAGCGTTGTGGCTCCCTCCACCTCGAGGGTGCAGCCACTTTGGGGGCTGTTTTGTGGGGTTGGGGGTTTAAATTTTGGTTTTCTGCCCCTAAATCCAACGAGACACGGGAGCGTCCCCCAAATATGCCCCCCCCAACATGTCCCCCTCCGTAGGACCCTCCAGTATTCGGGGGGGGCACAACCAGCCCCCTCTAAACTTGAGGGGTCCCCGTGGAGGGGGGAGCGCAGGGGCTGGAGGGTGTGGCCCCCATTTCAGCCCCATTTTTGGGGGAGGGGAGTCAAGGGGAGTTTATTTTGGGGTGCCTGTGGCACGTGCGCGCCCAAGGCGGGCCCCATCCCTCCCTCAGGCCCCCCCCCCGGGGCTAAAAACGCGCCGGTCGGGGCCGGAATTTCTTTAATTTCAGCAATTTTGGGTTTTCTGGAAAAAACCACACAAAACCCACCCAAAAAATACCCGCCCGCCCCTCCCCCAGCGCCGCCCGGGCCGCGCGCGGGGGGGCCCTTCCCCTCCCCCGCCGTGTCACACCCCCCCCGGCACAGCGAGGGGGAGTTTGGGACCCCTCCACCCCGAATTTTGGGGTTGTGGGGGGCTGGGAACCTCCCCCCCTTAATTTTGGCGTTTGTGGAGGCTCGGGATTCCCCGTCTCCAAATTTTGGGGGGTGGAAGGGACTGGGGACCCCCCACCCCGAGTTTTGGGGTTCCGGGGTGGGACAGGGAGGGGGGTGACATAGGGGGGCATTGTGGGGTGACACTGATGATGCCCCCCCCACTCCCCCATGGTGGCACCCCCGGGGACATTGGGGGTCTCAGACACTCCCATTACAAATTTTGAGGGTTTGGGGGGCTCAGGACCCCCCTGCTACGAATTTTGGGTTTTGGGGGGGCTGAGACCCCCCCACTCGAATTTTGGCGTTTGGGGAGGCTTGGGATCTCCCCTCTCCGAATTTGGGGGGGACTGGGACCCCCCTAGCAAGAGTTTTGGGGTTTTGGGGGCTGGAACTCCTCTACACCGAGTTTTGGGGTTTGAATCTCAGGTTTTGGGGCTGGGGGGGCTGTATGAAGAGTCCCCTTTTTTTGGGGGACTTTATTTTTGAACCCTGTTTTTGGGGGGGTCGCTGCGTCCTGGACACGTTTGGGGGTGCAGAAAGAGGGACCTGTTTTTTTTGGAGAGGGGCACAGGGACGTGGAGACCCCACTGAGGGACCATTTGGGACCCCTTGGGGGGGAGTTGGACCTGATTTGGGGTGGTCAGGGGTCCTGGATCCTGGTTTTAGGGGGGAGCCCGAGATGAAAGGGGGGGTTTACATGGCGACCCCCCCAACGTAGGGGGATCCTGTCCCCTCCCTTTTACCCCTCCTTTTTGGGGGCGGTTCAGAGGATCTGCCTGACCCCCTCCCCTCCTCTTTTTGTGCCCCCCCCCAGCCCTGGAGGCCCCCCCCGGGCGGGTTTTGGGGGACACGGGCCCCCCCTCGCCGCCACCTCCCCCCCGCGTGTACAAACCGTGCTTCGTGTGCAGCGACAAGAGCTCGGGGTATCACTACGGGGTCAGCTCCTGCGAGGGCTGCAAGGTGGGCACGGGGGGATGGGAGGGGATGGGAGGGGCACGGGGCTGGGGGGGGCCTGGGGACAGTGGGGACTCTCTTGGGGCCATGGGAACCTGCGGGTAGCAATGGGTACCCCGTGGGGGGGCAATGGGGACCCTGTGTGGGGAGTGGGGACTCTGGGGACCCCCCCCCACCAGGGAATGAAGGTCCTCCCCAAGCACTGGAACCCCCCAGTTGACCCCGGGCAGCTTTACTGGGATCCCTGGTGATCTGTTCCTGGTGCCCCCAGTTTGGGGGTACTCCTAGCCCCCCTTCACCCCATTTTTGCCCCCCCTTCCCCCTGAGGTGCTGGGCCCCCCCCCCCAAGCCCTGGGACCCTCCCCAATAGTGACCCCTGTGTAGCCACTGGGGAGCCCCCGGTTAACCCTGGGCAGCCTTACTGGGACCCCCAGTGCCCTGTTCCCGCTGCCCCCATTTTGGGGGTCCCCCCAGCCCCCTTGACCCCCCGTTCCACCCAATTCTAGGGGTTTTTCCGACGCAGCATTCAGAAGAACATGGTGTACACGTGTCCCCGGGAGCGGAACTGCCCCATCGACAAAGTGACACGGAACCGCTGCCAGTTCTGCCGCCTCCAGAAGTGCCTCCGGGTCGGGATGTCCAAGGAAGGTGCGAGGGAGCTCCAGGACTCCCCAAAAAATTGGGAACCCCCCCCCAAAGTGGCGCTGAGGGGTCCCAGGGTTGTCACAGTGGGGCTGGGGAAGCTCGGGGGGGGATGGTCCTGTGCCAGGGGGGATTTTTGGGTCTGTGAGGGCTCTGGGGGGTCACCCCTGAACCCCCCCCACCCACTCCCCCAAATTCCCTGCCACCCTCAGCCGTGAGGCACGACCGGAACAAGCGGAAGAAGGAGGTGAAGGAGGATTTTGGGGGAGACGAGTTGAGCCCTGAGTTGGCCGAGCTGGTGCGGAGGGTGAGCAGAGCCCACCAGGAGACCTTCCCCTCCCTGTGCCAGCTGGGCAAGTACACCACGGTGAGTGGGGCTGGGGGTTCCGGGGGGTCCCTGGGTGGGCACTAGGGGGGTACCCCAAGCCTTGGATCCATAGAGAGGTTGCTGAGTGACCCTGAACCCCCAAAACAAAAGATCTGAGCTCTGGGGGGGGCAGCTGGGGCTGGGGAGCAAGTTCAGGGGCAGGACGGTGCTGGGGAGGGGTCCCAGGAGCTCCTAGGCAGTCGTGGGAGGTGGAGCTGGGGGTCCCTGAGGGGGGGCACCCCAATCCTCAGACTCTTAGAGGGGTTCCTGGACCCCCTGGCCCCCCAAAACACCAGATCTGAACACTGGGGGCAGCTGTAGTCAAAGGCAGAGAGGTGCTGGGGAGGGGTTCCCAGGAGGCTCTGGGGGATCCCGGTGATCCCAGGGGGTCCTAGAGGTCTGAGGAAGATCCAGTCCACCCTGAACCACCCTGACTGGGTCTGTGCCTCCCAGAACTTGAGCACAGACCACTGTGTGCAGCTGGGCCTGGGGCTAGGGGACAAGTTCAGGGAGCCGAGTTGGGTTTGAGTGGTTCCAGGGGGTCTCAGCAGGTCCCAAACCACCCTAAACCCCCATAACTGAGTCCCTGGCCCCCTATGTCCCCCAGAACTCGAGCGCAGACCACCGTGTGCAGCTGGACCTGGGGCTGTGGGACAAGTTCAGTGAACTGGCCACCAAGTGCATCATCAAGATCGTGGAGTTCGCGAAGCGGCTCCCGGGGTTCACAGGGCTCAGCATGGCCGACCAGATCACCCTGCTCAAGGCTGCCTGCCTCGACATCCTGGTGGGCATCAGGGGATGTGGGGTCCTGGAGGGTGTTTGGGGGGGTCCTGGAGGGGGCTTGGGGGTTCCTCAGGGGGTTTGGGAGGACCTCAGGGGGGCTTGGGGGGTCCCATGGTGGCTCTGACCTCACCACCCACAGATGGATGTCCTGGAAAGGGGCTGGGTGGGTTTGGGGGTCCCCTATGGAAATTTTAGGGTCTCTTGAGGGGTTTTGATGTCCCTGGGTGGATATTTGGGGTCCCTGAGTGGGGGGATTTCGGTGACCCCTGTGTGATTTTGGGGTTCCCTGACCCCCATGACCCCCAGATGCTGCAGATCTGCCCGTTACAGCCTGAGCAGGACATGAGGATGGGATGGGCTGACCCTGGGGGGGGGGGGATGTTTGGGATCCCTGGGTGATTTTGGGGTACCCTGACCCTCAGATGCTGCGGATCTGTACCCGGTACACCCCCGAGCAGGACACGATGACGTTCTCGGACGGGCTCACCCTGACCAGGACCCAGATGCACAACGCAGGGTTTGGGCCCCTCACTGACCTTGTGTTCGCCTTTGCGGGGCAGCTCCTGCCCCTGCAGCTTGACGACACTGAGACGGGGCTGCTTAGTGCCATCTGCCTCATCTGCGGAGGTGGGGGGACATCGGGGACATCAGGGACATTGGGGGGACATGGGGGGCACAGGGGGCCCAGGGGGTATCGGGATATGGGTGTCACAGCGGGGCAGCTCCTGCCCCTGCAGCTCGATGACACCCAGACTGCACTGCTCAGTGCCATCTGCCTCATCTGTGGAGGTGGAGGGACATGGGGGACACCAGGGGGCCATGGGATATCAGGAACATAGGGGTCACAGCGGGGCAGCTCCTGCCCCAGCAGCTCAGTGACACTGAGCTGGGGCTGCTTACGGCCATCAGCCTCATCTGTGGAGGTGAGGACACGAGGGGGGACATTGGGGAGACACCAGGAGTTTTGGGGAGTATCAGGGGTTTGGGGTTAGGAGGGGTATAAGGGGGTATAAGGGACATGGGACTGAGATGGGGCTGCTCAGGGCCATTGGCCTAATGTGAGGAGGTGGGGGAACACTGAGGACATGGGGACATTGTGGGGACATCAGGGACATGGGTATTGGGGCACATGGGGGGCTTGGGGACCAGGCTGTGGGGACGTCTCCTAGGACGAGAGACAATGCTGGGCATGTGGGGACACAGTGACACTGGGTTCTGCAGGGCAGGAGAGGGGAGGGATGGGGGGACAGGGGGGACACGGGAATATGGGGACACAGGGACACTGTCCTGGTGATCCCATCCCGGGGGTCTGTGTCCCCCCAGACCGGATGGAGCTGGAGCAGCCCCGGCGCGTGGAGCGGCTGCAGGAGCCGCTGCTTGAGGCTCTCTGGGTCTACGCACGGCGGCGGCGGCCACGGCAACCGCAGCGATTCCCCCGAATGCTGCTCAAAATCACCGACCTGCGTGGCATCAGCACCAAGGGTGAGACCCCCGGGACCCCCCCAAACTGATGCACCCTCCCTGAAATGGGTACAGCCCCTCCCGACAGCCCAAAACCCCTGGGACCCCCTGAAAACCCACCCCAATCCCAGTACTTCTGCGAATGCTCAAAAATCACCAATCTGTCTGGCATCAGCACCAAGGGTGAGACCCTCGGGACTCCCCAGACAGGAATAGCCCCCAAAGGCCCCTCGGGACCCCTGTGAGCCCCTCTGACCCCAAAATCTCCCAAACACCCCCCTCTCAACACCCCAAAATCCTTCTTTGGGACCACCCCCAGCCTCATTTTGGGGGGGGGGATCTAAGGTCTTGGTGGGGCGGTTGTCCAAGGTTTTGGGGGGTCCAAGGTTTTGCAGGAAGGGGAGTTGAAACTCTCAGGGGGGGTTCAAAGTTTTTGGGGAGGTTAAAGGTCTTGGGGGGGGTTGAAGCTCATTTGAAGAGGATTCAAGGTCTTTGGGGGTGCTTAAGCTCTAGGAGGGGGTTGAAATTTGGGGGGTTTAAGTGCTTGAAGGGGCTTAAATTTGGGGGAGTTGAAGGTAGTTTGGGGAGGGTCCAAGATCTTTTTGGAGGGAGTTGGAACTCTTAGGGGTTCAGAGTTTTGGGGGGGTTCAAGCTCTTGGTGGGCTTTTGGGGGCTCCAAGGTCCTGGGATGGAGAGGGTCTAAGCTCTCATG
>NW_020897973.1:0-425 GCF_003984885.1 Neopelma chrysocephalum
TGTCTCACACACACCCCCAACCTTGTGATGGATCTGGATGTCACTGGATGTGAGGTCAGAGGGGAGATGTGATGTCATGGGGAGGTGTGATGTTACAGGGATGATGTGATGTCACAGGGAGGGGACGATGTGATGTCACAGGGATGATATGATATGATATCACAGGAGAGGTGTGATGTTATATGATGGATGTGTCGTCATAGAGGAGATGTGATGTCAGAGGAAGGATGTGATGTCATATGATGGATGTGACATCACAGGGGAGCTGTGATGTCACAGGGAGGATGTGATGTCAGAGGGGAGGACGTGACATCACAGGAGAGGTGTGAGGTCATATGATGGATGTGACATCATAGGGGAGATGTGATGTCACAGGAAGGATGTGATGTAACAGGGGAGGACGTGACATCACAAAGGTGATATGA
>NW_020897973.1:435-3415 GCF_003984885.1 Neopelma chrysocephalum
AGGTGATATGATATCAAAGCAGAGGTGTGATGTTACAGGAAGGGGATGATGTCAGAGGACAGCTGTGACATCACAAGGGAGCCGTGATGTCACAAGGTAGAATGTGACATCACAGGGTTGATATCACAGTAGAGATGTGATGTCATATGATGGATGTGACATCATAGGAGGATGTGATGTCACAGGGGATGTGTGATGTCACAGGAGGGATGTGTGATGTCACAGGAAGGATGTGATGTCAAATGAGAGGTGTGATGTCACAGGGGAGAATGTGATGTCACAGGGCAGGTGTAACGTCATAGGAGAGATGTGATGTCGTAGGGTAGGTGTGATGTCACAGGAAGGATGTGATTCCATAGGGGAGCTCTGATGTCACAGGAAGGATGTGATATCACGGAGAGGACATGATGTCACAAGGCAAATGGGATGTCATATGATGGTTGTGACGTCCTAGGGGATAATGTGATGTCACAGGGGAACTGCGACATCATAGGGAAACTATGATGTAATAGGGAGGATGTGATGTCACAGGGATGATATGATATCACAGGAGAGATATGATGTCATATTATGGCTGTGACGTCATAGAGGAGCCTTGATATCACCACAAGGATGTGATGTCACAGAGAGTATGTGATGTTCCAGGGCAAGTGTGGTGTCATAAGGGAGCCGTGATGTCACAGGGGAGGACGTGATATCATAGGGGAGATGTGTTGTCACGGGGTGGATGTGATGTAATGGGGAGGACGTGATGTCACAGGAATGATAAGAGATTACGGGAGAGGTGTGATGTCATATGATGGCTCTGACATCATAGGGGAGATGTTTTGTCACAGTGGAGGTGTGATGTCATACAGGAGTTTTGATGTCATGAGGAGGTGTGATGTCACGGGGAAGGACGTGATGTCACAGGGAGGATGTGATGTCAAGGGGAGGAAGTGATGTCATAGGGGAAATGGATGTCACAGGGGAGGATGTGATGTCACAGGTCAGATGTGATGTCACAGGAAGGATGTGATGTCATAGGGAGGATGTGATGTCACAGGGAAGACGTGATGGCACAAGAAGGATGTGATGTCACGGGGGAGGTGTGATGTCATAGGGGAGATGAGATGTCATATGATGGTTGTGTTGTCATAGGGATGAATGTGATGTCATAGGGGAGATGTGATGTCAGAGAAAGGATGTGATTTCATATGATGGATGTGAAATCATAGAGTAGATGGGATGTCACATGGGAGCTGTGATGTCATGGGGAGGTGTGATGTCATAGGGGAGATGTGATATCATATGATGGATGTGACATTATAGGGGAGCCTTAATGGCACAACAAGGATGTGATGTCACAGGGGAGCTGTGGTGTCACAGAGAGAATGTGATGCCAGAGGGGAGGTCGTGATGTCATGGGGATAATAGGATACCACATGAGAGATGATGTCACAGGGGAGGATGTGCTGTCATGGGGATCTGTGATGTCATGGGGAGGTGTGATGTCATATGATGGATGTGACGTCATGGAGGAGATGGGATGTCACAGGGGAGCTGTGATGTCATGGGGAGGTGTGATGTCATAGGGAAGATTTGATGTCATAGGTACGATGTGATGTCACAGGGATGATATGGCATCACAGGAGAGATGTGATGTCATAGGATGGATGTGACGTCATAGGGGAGATATGATACCATCTGATGAATGTGACGTCACAGAGGAGCCTTGATGTCACAACAAGGGTGTGATATCACAAGGAAGATGTGATGTCACAACAAGGATGTGATGTCACAGGAGAGGTGTGATGTCACAGGGATGAAATGATATCACAGGAGAGGTGTGATTTCACAGGTAGGATGTGATGTCACAGGGGAGCTGTGATGTCATGGGGTGGTGTGATGTCATGGGGAGGTGTAATGTCATATGATGGTTGTGACATCATAGGAGAGGACGTGATGTCACAGGGGAGCTGTGATGTCATAGCAGAGCTGTGATGTCTCGGGGAGAATGCGACGTCACAGGGATGATATCATATCAAAAAAGAGATGTTATGTTATATGATGGATGTGACATCATAGGGGAGCTGTGATGTCACAGGAAGGATGTGATGTCAGGGGGGGATGATATGATATCACAGGAGAGATGTGATGTCATATGATGGATGTGACGTCACAGAGGAGCCCTAATGTCAGAACAAAGATGTGATATTACAGAGGAGCTGTGGTGTCACAGGGAGAATGTGATGTCACAGGGGAGGTCGTGATGTCACAGGGATAATATGATATCACAGGAGAGATGTGATGTCACAGGGGAGGATGTGATGTCATGGGGATCTGTGATGTCATGGGGAGGTGTGATGTCGCGGGGAGGATGTGATGTCATATGATGGATGTGATGTCATAGATCAGATGTCATGTCACAGGAAGGATATGATGTCACAGGGGAACTCGATTATATGATATCAAAGGAGAGATGTGATGTCATATGATGTCATATGATGGATGTGACATCATATGAGAGATGTGATGTCACAGGGGAGGTGGGATGTCACAGGAAGGATGTCATGTCAGAGGAGAGCTGTGATGTCACAGGGGAGGACGTGACGCCACAGGGATGATATGATATCGCAGAAGAGATGTGACGTCATATGAGGAATTTGATGTCATAGTGGAGATGTGATGTCATAGGGGAGGTGTGATGTCACAGAAAGGATGTGATGTCATGGGGAGCATGTGATGTCATAGAGGAGTGACACATTACCCCCCCCAACCTTGCTCCAGCTAAAGCCGTGGAATTTGTCTTTGTTTCCCTTGGGTTCAAGGTCAGGCTGTTTGATTTCCATGGATGTCTAGAGATGAGTTCAGGGTAGCTCAGACCTTTCGGTGAGGAAGGACTTGTTTACTCTTGAGCATTTGAACTCAGCCTTTGTTCCTGGTTTCTTCCTACTCTTTCAGAGCAGTTCATTTCCCAGGGTGAAAGCTCTGATTCCCC
>NW_020897974.1:0-8886 GCF_003984885.1 Neopelma chrysocephalum
AGTGTCAGTCCCTGGGATCTGAGTAGCCCCAGTGCTTGCCACTGCAACTTGGGTAGTGGCACTGCTTGTTGCAGGGAGTGAAGCAGCTGGAGTTTGAGTGGCCCCCGAGTAAATGCAGTGCCTGGTGCAGGGACAGAAGTGGCCGCAGTGCCTGTGGCTGGAGATTGAGTGGCTGCAGTGCTCATTGTGGGCACTGAAGTAGCCCCTGTGCTTGTCAGCAGAATTTGTGCAGCTGCAGTCTCTTTCCTTTTCCGTGGAGCTGCAGTGCTTGTCCTTGGGTTGGGGTGACCTCCCTCCCCGTTTGACAGAGGGGAAAAACCCTATAGAAAGTGAGAGAAATCGAAACCAACGGAATGATATTAGATATATTTATATTTACATATATTTACAATCATATATATACCATTTGAAAATATTGTACACACGATAGGGAGCTCCCGAGGGGGAAAAAGGGAAAAGGGAGGGGGAAACAGGGATAAAAAAACTAAAAACAAATATCTTCTAAATATACCCCTTCAATAGAGAGATAGCAAATAAGTCCAAAAAAACCAGATTAAATACTTCCCTGAACGGGACAGCAGAACACTGCGAGGGCACCAGCCAACTCCCCATGCCTCCCGAAGGGACCGGAGATAGCGGCAGGTCGGAGCAGGCAGGTCTTGGCCTAGACAGGCAAAGACCCTCTGCGGAGAGACCTGTCGCCTTCAGCCACCGCAAGAGAGAAGAGAGCCAGCTCTCTTATCTACGCCTTATTTATATGTTGTGTTACGCTCAAAGAGGATATGCAATACTTCCTTAGATTTCTGACCCCCCTTGCTAAGGAAGGCCTAAAAAATCCAAAAGCCAACCCACTACAGTCCCCAGCAAACTTGCTGAGCAGGCATCTGTCCCTCCATGCTGGATTCCAAAATTTGGATATGAGAAGAAGAAAACTGCTGGGTTTCAACAAAAGCCTTGGGCTGGCAGAGACTGGGAAAAAATCTCCATCTAGAGTCCAGATAAGGATCCGTTGATGTCGCGGATTTGAAACCATGCCCTGATCTCACCAAACCTGTGCAGAAGACCTTTTGTGTTTTATCTCTCCCTTTGCGTTACCTCTTCCCCCCATGTAATACCCCTAAGATAAGATGGGTTTTTCCCCATAAGGTAATTCCTAAGACCCCAAGAAGTGTAACTTGCATTTTCTGCCGATGTCATCTCTGTGAAAACCCCAAATTGTGTAGATCAGGTTTTTCCCTTATGTCATCCCTTGAAACCCCCTCTTTGTAATAAATTGTTAGAGTCACAACCCCTGTTGAATATGTAGATCCTAGACCCGTGAAATATGAACTTGCAAGTCCAAGAAAGCATTCCAGTTTCTGCCTCCAAACTGGCATCCTGTTAGTTATTGACCTCCATGCCTCCATATCATAAACCAGTACTGCAGAAAACATGAGAATGAAAACCCTAGCCCAGGCTCCACGGAGGATAAACATCACCCTCCAGAACACAGACAGCAAGAGTGCTAGTATGGAACGAGCGCCCGAGCACTTGGTAGCAAAGAATAAAGAAGGGTTGAAATGAAACACTTGCCAACCATTTCCCACTGGCAAAAGCCCAGGTCTTTCTCTCTTCATTTTATTTTTTAACTGAGAATGGAAATCAAAGGAGACTTTTCCAGTCCCTTGCCGGTAATGCTCAGGAATGTATTTTGACGCGGGAGAAAAGAACTGGCTGAAAGAGACGGAAGGGGAAAGGATGCTTTCAAGCTTTCCTAGGGTTCTGGCTTTTCTCTTTTCCTCACCCTGCCTTCCTGAGGCCTGCCCACCACCTGATCTCTTTGGTCTCTGCCTCGTAACTCCCCTTTTAAATGGCACTTGCCCATTTGGGCCCACTGCTTTCCTCCTACCACCACCTTCAAAGTCGTCCCACATTGGGTTCTCACTTTCTTTTCCTTCTCTCTGGATGTGCACTCTAGTCCCTTCTCTGTGCCTCACAGATGTGCCCAGGAAAGCTCCTGCAGGTGAGTCACAGACCCCAAAGGGCTTCTTTGCGATGCCAGAGCTCTGCAGCAGCAGGGTGACGTAGGTTTGTTACTTGGCTGTCCCCACTAAGGTGTTCTTCTTCCTTCATCGAGCCCAACAAATGGCTGGTCAGTGTTAGCCGTGCAGTAAATGGGGAAAATGGCAGGCTTTCAAATTTAGGGAGTTATCCTGGGTAACTGAAGCAAGATTTCCTCCACAGAGTTTCCATCTAGAGCTGGGGCTTTCAGCGATTGCATCAGTGTTCCAATGCCACTCTCAACCAGACCTCCAGGAATTCATCCACCTCTCAGCCTGTTCTCCGAGTGCCTGCTTTCTCTCTATTTACAGCAGAGAACCTACAAGAGCTCAACAAAGACACCTCCTTAGCAGCTCTGCTACCCCTCAGTGTCAGGACTGTGAGAGCTGAAAGGCAGACCCTTTGCCCTGCAGCGTTCCCTGGCATGCTGAAAGGGAATTGTGTCAGGCTGGGGGTTCCCTTTCAATCAGACAGCAGTGATCATTTCAGCAAAATGTGTTGGAGTGGCTAAGCGTGAAAAGTCCAGTGTAAAGCTCCTCAAACACACTGTGTTGCCCACCAATAGGCAAGAGTCTTGGCATGTCTGGGCAAGGTTGTGCACCACAAGGGAGTTTGGTACTGCTTTGGGACAGAGGAGAACTCTGCAGGCTCGTCTTCTGCGTTTGCTGTAGAGAAGGTTGGGTTGCTCTGCATAAATTCACAAACCCACCTGCTGTGGCTGCCATTGTGATGTCATGGGATGTTGCCACGTCACAGTACTGTCGAGGGAAGGTTACCCTGGTGCCTGGCAGGCCTCAGTGCAGAGCAGCTCTTGGGCGGGCTCAGTGCAGGAGGATCCTCCTGATCGAGGCGTCTCAGCCTACGGTTTGCACCTGACGGGAGCGTTCTTTTGTTCGATTCTTGGTGTTGTACGGTCGGCGGACGTGTGCAGCACCGCTCCAGCGATGGAGCCACTCTGTGGAGCAGTTTGCACGGCTTTTTCTTTGGCCTATTCCGGCTACTTTTTGACTCACCTGACAAGTAAGTAGAGGGGTCTCCGAGGTGCGGCATCTTGAAACAAAACTGCCACAAAGATGGCATTAGTTAGGTAAAGCTCCTGTCAACAGCTTCAGCTAAGAAGAGGGTCTCTCCAGCCAGCACAGTGTGGGCAGCACTTGGAATGTAACCTGCAGGGCTTCCCTTCCCTCCACAAGGTGGGCTGTACCAGAGGAATCTGTCATTTCCTCATGTCACGTCCGGTTGGCTCAACTTGCACAATGCCGACTGGGAGACCTTGCCAGGAGTCCTTCTAAAAACTCTGCAGTTCTCTCCAGAATTGAGGGAGAGCATCTTTTTTCTTCATTCCCTCAATAAAGGATTTGACTGTGGGACTTGACACTTACTGTCTGTGCTGACATAGCGATTCCCTTTGTGATGAAGTGCAAACTCCACAACAAGTGTATGCTTCTGAACCCAGCAGCTGCTCCCCTACTGTGACAGAATAGAAGTGCTACAGCTAAGGGGGATTCTGGGGGAGCTTTCCTGGGGAAATGTCTTCAGCAAGCTAAAGGGAATTAGTGCCTGCAATTTCTTAAAAAAAAGAAAAGTACAGGAACATGTTCCCGCTTTGGGTTGACTTGTTCTGTGGGATTCCCCAGCACAGACTGTTTTCTAACAGTATCCGGTTGCTTTTCCCTTTCCTCTTGCAGGACACATCACACGTGGATGGAGAGAAGCCCATCCTTCGGTGAGTGGGAAAGGCCCATTTGACCTTCCTGGTGCTTGAGAATTGTGGAGCAAGCTGGGAGCTTGGCCTCTTGCAGTAGAGTGACAGCCTGGCGGGCTGAAAGACAGTCCATTTCAGTGCCTGCATCAGCAGGAGCAAAGGGATCGCTGCCTGTTTCCTAATCTTCCATCCAAGAGCTTCTTAACAGAGAAAAGTCAAGGTTTGCAGACAGAAGGTTGCTTGCTGATTGCAGCCAGGGTGCAATATCCAATTCACAAGAATATGCCTTAGTGTCTCATGGGTCTAATTAGCCCAGTTGCATGTACTTTGAAGGACTTAGAATCCTCCTTCCATCCAAGTTCATGATTTCTCCGCGGTCCAGCAGGAAATAGAAGCTCAGCAGAAATCAGGTCCTAAAAGACAGGTCCCTCACGCTGCTGTCTGTCCACAGAGCACAACACCAGCAGCAGAACCTCCTCGGGCTCTCTCTCTTCCTGAAGATGAGGCTAAAGAGGAGGGCCATGCCAACGCACCTCCACGTGTTGCCACTCCACGGCCTGAACATGCCGAAGCAGTAAGTGGCAGCTTTGCTTGGCACTGTCTCTGCTGCAGTGCAGAGCTGCACGTTTCTGCTCACACAGCACTCGCCCTTTGTGGCTGAAGATGCTGAGGGCTGGAGTTTCTCTAGGACACCAGCGCTCCACCGCAGCCCCTGACCCCTGGAAAGTGGGTTCTGAACCTTCACGTGTAGCCATCGGTTTCCTGGTATCCTGAGAGGTCGGTGAATCTCTCTTGGTACCAGAGAAGAGGTAGCACCGTGTCCTGGCATGCTGCCAGTGGAAGAGGGAGCAGGTTTGTGCACAGTGTCTGTGCAGGCTCCCTGTTGACAGCGCACAGAGCGCTCCAAAGACGCACTTCACGGCCTTGCAGGATACGGAGGAGACACTTTCCCCTGGCGGGAGCTGTCCCTCTCCATGGACTAGCTAAGTAGCTCCTGGCACAACTTAGACCACACCCCTAACTTTGACAGGCCCCAAGGCTGGGGAGAAGAATCCTACCCAGCTCTGCATTGGAGAGGGAAGGGTTATGTCTGAAGGGTTGGCAGGCAGTTCCTAAGGGCCGTTCCCTAAACCTTGGAAGACTCAGGGGAAGTCAGTTGAGCAGATCAGAGAAGGGAAATGCTCCCTGCTTCTATTGAGACACGTACATACCAACTCCACAATCATTTTGCAGGCCCTGACAGAAGAGCTTTCTACCAGTCAGGACTCTGCAGTGCAGATGGAAAAGGTGGAGTGGCAGGAGAGGATGGATGGAGGGCTCAGTGTCCAGGAGCTCCTGTGAGTGTTAAGCTTTCTTGCTTTCTCTGGGCAGGGATGGGCATTGCTGGGACTTAGGAAACCCCCATCAAAGAAGAAATTTTGCCTGCCCATCGTTTGTAGCATAGAGGGGAGAAGGGAGCACGTGGGCAGGGCTGGCTGGCTCCTGAGATACAGCACAGCACTGTCCTTGTGCTTGCTTTATGAACCTTGGAAAAAATTGTTCCAAACGAGACCAGAGCCGCTGGGGACAGGGAGAGGCTGAAAGAACAGAGGTTCATGTACTTGGATTTGAAGATTAGGCCAGAGGCCTCCTGCAGTCCCTGCCAGCCTGAATCACCCTGTGACCCTGTGATTACTGGCCTGGAGATTCCTACACATCTCCTCGCCCTAGAGCTTGCAGGCTCTTTCGTTGTTTCCCCGCTGAAGGCAAGAGGAATTGTGAGAATAGTAATCTGGATTTAGAAAGTATGTCTCAGCCAAAGAAGACCTTGGGGAAGTCTCCTAGCCAATGTATCAAAAAGCAGAATAAGACCCAGCAGGCAGGAAGCTGTTCAGTTGAGAATACGTGAGCTTCCTGGAAAAGGTCTGTGATTTCTGGAAGCTTGTTTTCCTTTCTCAAGGACGAGTGTTTCACCTGCATCAAGGACAAAGGGTGACACAGCTCTAGTCAGGGAATTCCAGCATTCCAACTAGAAGGCTGTTGGAAGTCACTGCAGCTGCCACCTGTGGGACATAGGATGTAGTCTTGGTTTTGGAAAGGAGACTGTTTTGCTCTTCAAGACTTGTTTGTCTGTCCCGTTCTCACAGACCAAAGCAGCCGGCGGTAGTTGAGAGGAAACCCTCCTTCTCAGAGCGGGAGTTGGCAGTGGAGGAATGGCAGCTCCAGAAGGATCTGCTGAAGGAGGAGAAAGCTGACCTTACCCAGGCACTGGCAAAGGTATGGTCACTTTCTTCCTCGCTGGCACTTGTGGGAGAGGGAGTTGCACTGGCAAGACCAGCCCAGATGCTGTTCCGGGCAGTAGAAGGCGGGCTCAGGCTTGTTCTCCTTCTTGGAAAGAAGCGGGACCAGGGCAGTGACCATCACCCTGCACTGGGCACTGGTGAAGCCGCACCTCAAGTTCTGTGTTTGGTTTTGGGCCTCTCACAATTAGAAAGACATTGAGGGGCTGCAGCGTGTCCAGAGAAGGGCAAGGGAGCTTGGGAAGGTTCTGGAGCACAAGTCTGATGAGGAGCAACTGAGGGAGCTGCGGGTGTTCAACCTGGAGTAAAGAAGGCTGAGGGAGGTCTTCAGTCGGACTTCCCTGAGTTTAGAAATGACTGGGCTGCTCCCTGCCAAGCCTCCCCTCATTGCATGCTGCTGCTTGACACACTGAAGGAGGTGACACCTTCCTCTTGAGGAGGAGTATTCTGGTGTCGTCTCACTTCCTTCAGCAAGCAAAGCTGCTTTTGCTCAACCTTTCCTGAAAGTTTCCAGCACTAGAGTTTCAGTTTGTAAGCTGTCAGTTCTGGAAGGACTGTCGTAGGAAAACATGTCGTCTGGGGGAGGAACGTTTGTGGGGAAGGAGCTGTTCTGGTCCCAGGCAAGCCTGTAGCACCTTACACATCCCTTTGGAGTTAGCAGTGTCTGTGCCTTGTGGCAGCCCTGGGTATTAGTATGTGTTGTGTTATGGGCATGGGAATTTAGCAGAAAATACCCGCCCTTGCATCCCAGCTGTTGACAAAATTGTTGAGAATTCACAATTGACAAAAGAGGTAGAATCAACGCTTTGCTCCTCCTCCAGGCACGCAGGTGGCAGCAGAGGCTCTCTGAACTTCATCCGAGGGTCTTTGCACGCCTCCTTGGCTCCTTAGTGAGCCTGTCTTTTAACAATTTTGCTTTTCCACAGGGAAGGGAGCGTGTCTATTGGCTGTTACAGAGGCGTGGTGCTCTTCTGTGCCTCACTGAAGCAACAGCGGTGCGTGAGACCTCTGCTTCCCTCCAGACATCCCTCAGGTTTCAGGCCTTGCTGGAGCCAGGGGCAAGATAAGCAAGAGGCCCAGCTCCTCTTTCTCCCCACCAGCCTCACCAGTCAGGTCTTCACCATCTTAAAGCAACAGCGGACCATTCTGAGCATTTCCCAGAGTGTGCCATGCGGCAGATGCTCTGAAACTTTGAGCCCACAGATTCCAAAGTGGCAGGGTCTGGCTCTTTGCACAGAGCTCCCCAGGAAGGACTCTAACTGTCATTTGTCCCGCTTTCAGATTTGCCATCAGCCCCAGTCAGCTAGCAGGGGTCTGGAGCAGCTGCTCCAGGACTTCTCTTGCCAAGGGCACGCCCTGGCCCAGGTGACCAGAGAGAAGGAGCTGCTGGTGCATGAGAGGGCTGCCCTAGAGGCCCGAGTGGCAGCCCTGGAGCGGGACCTACAAGGCCTTTCAGAGCAGCTGGCAGAGGCCAGGTAAAGGCAGGGAGGAGACCTCGTGGTGGGAGGGACAGGATTGAAGGGCTGCATGTGCAGGACCTAGAGTTGGTTACAGCAGCAGCAGGGAAAGGTCTTTTGACTTCTCTACAGTCTCTGGGCATTCTTGCTCACCAGACATGTCCACCCACCTCTCTAACCTGCCAAGTTCCTTTGGGGGTCCCTCTTCCTCTTTAAAGAGAACCAAGTCATTTGGGCTACCACCTGCTTAGGGAGCAGTAAGTAAAGGTAGCGAGTTTTTCTGTCACCTTCCAGTGATTTAAACGGCAGGACTTTGAGCCACATCTGACTGGAAAACCTCCCAGGGTGGGTGTCAGAAGCAAGAAAGTGATTTCTCTTCATCTCCACAATTTGTAGGTCTGCGAAGGAGAGCGTGCAATGCAGCCTCTTTGAGGCTCAGCAGCACGTTTCTCAGCTGGAGATGGTCAGGAGTCACCTGCAACTCCAAGTGCACACAATCACGCAGGCCAAGGAGGTGATACAAGGTGAGAGCCTCGTGCGCTTTGTTTCTGGTGATCCCCCTGCCCAGAAAAGTTGCTATGAAACCACCTCTGTCCGCTGGGCCCCTGGGGAGAGAAGGAGCTGGGGGCAGGTCCCTCCTAGACTGACACTGAAAGGGCTTAAGATCAGTAAAGTCCTACTGCTTGAGTAGACTCTGAATCTTGCCCTTTGTCGTGTTTGCAGGGGATGTCAAGTGCCTTCGGCGTGACCTGGAAGCACAGAGCTCCCTCCTGAAGCGGGAACGGGAAGAGGTGGCACAACAGCTGCAGTGGGCAGAACAGCAGTGCAGCCGTACGCTCGGGCTTTGGGAATGTGCTCACCAAGAGGAAAAGAGAAAGCTCCTGCAAAAGCTGGTAGGAATCAATACACCTCTGAATTTCTCAGGCAACCTTTGTGACTGCCCGTAGCAGAAGAACAGCATGAAACGGCAGCACTCGTCTGCCATAGGCCAGACGTTGCTGAGCCAAGGGCTCATCATTGAAGGCCCGTGAAGACCCACAGGACTGTGCTGGGAGAGTAAACGCAGCCACCCATTGAGTGAGGAGCAGAAGACAAGTTCCCCAGAAGGCTGCTGGTCCCTACCCAAAGCATGGCAGCGAAGGGCAGGATCTTCCCAACTCCCCCCTGCCATGAAGCGGGTTGCTAACGTTGCTGCCAAGTGCAGTCGCAGGAACTGGCTTCCTTTCTTTCTGTCCTTCCACCGTGGACAGAGATGTTACCTTTGGTCTTGAAGCCTATGGAACAGGCTCCTTATTCCTGATCCTTCAGATGGTGGCCTGTCTTGTGACTAGGGCATTGGGGTACTGGCCTCCTCCTGGCCTGCAGTCCGTCTAAAGCTTGTCCGGCATGAAAAGGCCCATGAACT
>NW_020897975.1:0-4196 GCF_003984885.1 Neopelma chrysocephalum
ATGTCACAGGGGAGGACAAGACATCACAGGGATGATATGATATCACAGGAGAGGTGGTTTTCTTCCCACTGGTTCAGAGCAGTTCATTTCCCAGGGTGAAAGCTCTGATTCCCCAGCACAGTCAGGGTCTCCTGAGCTCACGATGTTTCACTGGTCTCATTTTTCTCCAGTATTAATTCTGTGCCAAATTTTTGCTTCCTTGGTCAGTGAAATGTTAGAAGAGAGAGAATCTCACCTTGATCTTGGACAGAACACTTATATACTTCTTTATTCTATTGAATTCTTCCCTAATAGTTCTGGATGACAGGACACCCATGTGGAAAGTCCCTTTTCTGGTTTTCAGGACTTAAAATCGATGCTTTTCTGATGTCGGTATTTATTGTAGTGTTATTTATTCAACTATGAGGGTTGAATTGAGTGTTCCTTGCACCTTTAAAAAGTACAACCCGTTTCATCTACTGTTTTAAAAACCATGCATTAGATGTCAGACGACATAAAGACAGCAAGTAGAGATAACCCTGATGTAAGTGATGGTTCCAGTCATCCCGTGTATGGATAAAAGATTTCCAAGGCTTTGTTCCAAGGCCGTTCCCCGCCCCCACCCTCTGCCTGCCGTGCCCCTGGCACCTGATTGGTGCCACCCCACCAATGGGCTGTCCCAGGGGATGCAAATGTCCCGCCCTGCTGCATATTCATGAGCTCGGGGCGGGGCTTTGAGCCCTTGATCAGGCGCGGGCGAGCTTTTGGTGAGCGCTCCCGTGCCGAGTGTGCGGAGTCGGCCATAGAAACTTTGCTGTTCCCTGCGGGGCGCACGGAGGATTTGTCGCCGGGTGCACATGGACTCGGGAGAACTCTGCCTGCCGGAGCCGCTGTCCCTGCACCGCGAGGAAGAGCAGGGACCGCTCCCTGCCCCCAGCCCACCACAATTTTTAAGTATGGATATGGATATTCTTTAGCCCTAATTTCTTCATTTGGATCTTTTCCTGAAAAACTGAGATACTTTGATCTGGTATAAACTACAAATAAAGTGGGAACAGTTTTTCTGAGGTTTTTCTCAACTAGCAGGCTTAGGGAAAGAAGGCCCTCAGATCCTTTGGGGGAGCTGTGGAGAGCTAAGCAGGAAGCCTCAGTAAAAGAACAAAACCATCACTATGCAAAACTATGGAAAGGTGAAGGAGCTTCGGGAAGCCCTTCACGTCTGCAAAGGGTTTAGTCTTTTTTAACAGCTTACAGGAGATGGTGGCTCTGAGCCTCCTCCCCTTCAAATTCAGCTTTTGGCACAGTTGTTTGCAATGTCTTAAGTGTTGAAGGACATGGTGAACCAGAGCTAGGAGTTTGTTTTCTGCCTCTTTAGGTTGTTCCTGTGTTGTGAGGAGACCTTGCTTGTTGGAGTGCTGGTGTCTGTTCCTGGCAGCAATGACAAGGCCAAGGGCAGGAACAAGGAGGTGTCTGGTACAAACCACTTGTCTGAAGTAAACAGTGTCTTTTAGGACTTTCTGGGTACCTGAGGCACCTGCTGTTCAGATCTGCAGCAGACTTGCTGGTAGGCTACAGTAGGACCTGTGAGCTGGATGGAGAGAAAAACAGCCATGAAAAATGGAAAAAGAGAGGCCTCGTCCACTTCTCCTCAGCAATTGGGTCCCCACTGGGGCAGGCTGGGCAGGAATGGCTTGGAATGATGTGACAGGGTGATCACTGTGTCACTGTCTGTCAGGCTGAACCTCTGTGTCTGCATTTTCCAGCCCACCGAAAGCTGAGGTGAAGCAGTGAGAAGTGGCAAAGCTGCAAATTGCAAGTCAGCCCCAGCAAGAGCTGCATTTAAAAATGTTCTTCTGATATTTTACTTGCCAGGAGCAGTAAGTTGCTTGGCTGGGAAGAGGGATAAAACCACCTTTGGTCTGTGTAAAATTCAGGTTAGGAAACTTGCAAGTACTCCTTGGCTTTTTCTTAGAAGCAATGAAAAATGTTGAGCTGCTGTGTTGTCAATCTCATTGTAAATTTGCAAGTTCATTTTTGAGCTGAATCAAATGGTGATGTAATTACATACTTCTCCTACTTATTGAGTAATTATATACTTCTTATAATTGCCGAGTAATCACTCTGCTATAACTAGAATGTAATGTTACAACTAATTGTATAATTACTGTATCTTAATGTTGTTATCCAGGCAACTTGGAATAGAGTGTTATCCTTTTAATTCCTGTTCTGTTACTCAAAACTGTCTTTTTAAAATATAGTATAGTTAGCCATTGGAAGAAAGATTAATAATGGAATAAAAATATCAGCAGAGGAAACACATTTTCCTTCCAGGTTCAGGTGGCTGAAAATGAAAATATTAACATGTTAAAACTGTACTGTAGATAGAAAAAGTTTAATTTTCTCATGAATTTGGCATATCTTTGAGGGGACTGCAGGCAGTGCTGGAAAGCAGGTGTTACTGCAGGTGACTTTTTCTGCTGTATGCAATGGAGTTAGCTTATAAACACCTAAGGTAAGCATTTTTCTAGTGAATTCAGAAATTTTTACCAGTGTATCATAGGCACAAGAATTAACACTAACGTTTGGAATTTGCAGTTATCACACAGCTTTTCTAGAAGATCAGTAACTTCTGAGAGCTGGCTCCTCTTTGCAGTATAGAGCAGTCAGCTCTGCCACTGCATGGTTGCTTCATGTGTTGGTTTGTTTGTTTTCCAAGATTTACAGGTACCATAAACTGTTGCCAAAAGCAGGAGAAATTATGAATAATATTTTTTTTTTCCCCAATAGCCAAAATTTCGTTTGTGTGTGTGTTATTGGTATAAACAGCAAGTCTTCTTTTGAGTAGGAATAAGACTTAGTTCCTAAAGGCACTGAATTGTAGCAGACACAAGGTCTGACATTTGTTCTTCTCCCCCTTTCTTGTTTTTTCATGACAGATAAAGCTCATTATTCTGTGGTAAATGATACTCAGATGTTCTGCAGCAGCAGGAAATTCAATGTGTGGGTACCATTAAAGGCCTGATTCCATTTTCTAACTACACAGTGCAAGTGAATGCATCCAACAGCCAGGGCAGCTTGATGAGTGATGCTGTAACAATTGTCAGGCCTCCAGGAGGTGAGTATGAAAAAGTGTTTTTTCTGTGCAGGTAACAATTCCACAAACACTCTGCTGAACAAAATGTGATTTATTATCTCAGCTGAGGACTGGAAGTTCAGAAGAATATGTTTGCATTAGCAGTTCTTACTAACAAAATTATACTTTTTGGCTTCTAATTTGTCACATTGTTAACTTTAAGAACTAGAGAATGAAAACAGTTGTATAGTTAACATATTGTGAAGGTGAGAGGTGTATCATGTACTTCATTTTTTTTCTGTGAATGGGTGGTGTATTCTATCAGGGACAGCTGATCTAGTCTAAGAATATAGAGAGACTCACCTGCATTTTGGAACCTGTTTTAGAATAGAAGTTGGAAGTGCTGACAAGGAGCACTTACTGGATAGACTTAGAGAATATGTTTAATAACAGTAATAGAAACCACTGGCAATATATTGAGCCAGAACCCACAAAGTTCTTTAGTTGTAAGAAAGTCAGTTCCAATGTGCTGATTTACAGTGACTGAGGCTCTAAACCCCTCTGGCTGTTTTCTTCATAACAATTGGAAATGAGAGGATTGAGCAAATACACCCTGAACACTGGGAGTGTTTTGTTCTGTGGTTTTGTTTTGGTTGGTTGTTGGTTTGTTGGTTTTTTTTGTCAAGAAAGCTTTTACATTTCTAGCTGGTGTAGGTGTGTCCCTTCTGCATTCCCTTTCCATGGCCATCCTGGAGAATTAGCTTTGGTTGAATAAATGCCAATGGAAACAATTAATTTACGCCAGTTTTGAATTGTAATGTGAGAGCCCAACAACTCTTGATCTTGAGGGATGTGTAGGTGTAGCTGTTGAGTAAGAATAGTGTAGAGTGACATCCAGACCATTTTAAAGGAAAAGAAAAACAAAACCAAAAAGAACAGAGCAATCCCATAAACCTTAGAGCTCAAAAATACAGTTAAACTTGAAACAGTTTGCTTGCAAACGGGTGGATTAGGTTTGGGGCCAAACCAGCAGAAAGACTTCAGGAAAGTGAGGAAATCCAATACAGAGTTTGTGTGACAGATTACTGAGAAATAAGGAAAAGGTCAATTTCCAGCACATTTTATACTTTTTCAATTTTATTGT
>NW_020897976.1:0-1708 GCF_003984885.1 Neopelma chrysocephalum
CTCGACTTCATCCCTTCTCCAAAGGCTCTTCCCACCAAACCTCCCCTCCCCTTCAGGCCCATCCCAACACAACTTCATCCCTTCTCCAAAGGCTCTTCCCACCAAACCTCCCCTTCCGTTTGGGCCCATCCCAGCACAGATTCCAATCCCTGCTCCACAATGTCATCCCTTCTCCAAAGGAGGTCCCACCAAACCTCCCCTTCCCTTTGGGTCCATCCCAACATGGATCCCATTCCCTGCTCCTCGACATCATCCCTTCTCCAAAGGCTCTTCCAGGGGGTCCCACCAACCCTCCCCTTCCCTTCAGGCCCATCCCAACCCGGATCCCATTCCCTGCTCCACGCCTTCACCCCGGTTCTCCCCCGTTTTCCCCCGCAGCTCTGAGCCGTCCCTCCCCTCCGCCGCCGCCGCCATGGGCGACTCGGATCCCAATCCCGCCGCTCCCCGCCGGGGCCCGGATCCGGCGCCCCAAGGAGGCAACACCACCAACCCCGGGGTGGGGACGGGGACCTCCCTGAGCGTCATCAGCGAGGGCGTGGGCGAGCTGGCCCTCATCGACCCCGAGGTGGCCCAGAAGGCCTGCCAGGAGGTGCTGCAGAAGGTGAAGCTGCTCCGCGGGGCCGTCCCCAACGGGGAGGGCTGCGAGATCCGCTGCCTGGACGAGCGCGAGGAGGAGGAGGAGGGCGAGGAAGGCGCGGCGGCGGCGGCGGCCGACGCGGCCAAGTCATCGCGGCGGCGGCAGAAGAACAACCCGGCCAAGCAGTCGTGGCTCCTGCGGCTCTTCGAGTCGAAGCTCTTCGACATCTCCATGGCCATCTCCTACCTGTACAACTCCAAGGAGCCCGGCGTGCAGGCCTACATCGGCAACCGGCTCTTCTGCTTCCGCCACGAGGACGTGGACTTCTACCTCCCGCAGCTGCTCAACATGTACATCCACATGGACGAGGACGTGGGCGACGCCGTCAAGCCCTACATCGTCCACCGCTGCCGCCAGAGCGTCGACTTCTCGCTGCGCTGCGCGCTGCTGCTGGGGGCCCTGTCCTCAGACATGCACATCTCCACCCAGCGCCACTCCCGCGGCACCAAACTGCGCCGACTCATCCTCTCCGACGAGCTCAAGCCCTCCTCGGGGCAAGGGGGGCAGCAGAGGAGGGGCAGGGAGATGCCCCTGCCCTCGGGGCAAGGGGTGGTGGCGCAGGATGGGACGGCGACGGGGTTGTCGCCCTCCAAGAGGACTCACCAGAGGTCCAAGTCGGACGCCACGGCCTCCATCAGCCTGAGCAGCAACCTGAAGCGCACGGCCAGCAACCCCAAGGTGGAGAGCGACGAGGAGGTGAGGGTTAGGGGAGTACAGGGATGAGGTTTGGGGGGTGCAGGGCTGATTTTGGGGGTCCACAGGAGACCGGATGGGCGTCGGCTCCGTTTGGGGCTGTCGGGGCGGCAAACGGGGGGGAGGGAGCGGGTGCGAGGTGGGGGGGGGGGGTGGGGCTCGGTGGGGGGGGGTGCAGGGCTTAGTTTGGGGAGGGTGCAGGGCTGAGTCTGGGGAGGGTGTAGGGCTGATTTTGGGGGGGTGTAGGGCTGAGAACAGGGGGGTGCAGGATTCAGTCTGGGGGAGGGTGTAGGGCTGAGTCTGGGGGGAGTGTAGGGCTGAGTTTGGGGGGGGGTGCAGGGCTCCAGTCTGGGGAGGGTGCTGGACTCAGTCTGGGGG
>NW_020897976.1:1808-2419 GCF_003984885.1 Neopelma chrysocephalum
GGGGAGGGTGCTGGACTCAGTCTGGGGGGGGTGTAGGGCTGAGTTTGGGGGGGTGTAGGGCTGAGAACAGGGGGGTGTAGGGCTGAGAATAGGGGGGTGTAGGGCTCAGTCTGGGGGGGTTGCGGGGCTGAGTTTGGGGGGGTTGTAAGGCTCAGTCTGGGGGCCTGCAGGGCTCCAGTCTGGGGGGGGTGTAGGGCTGAGTCTGGGGGAGTTGTAGGGCTGAGTTTGGGGAGGGTGTAGGGCTGAGTTTGGGGGAGTTGTAGGGCTGAGTTTGGGGGGACTGCAGGGCTGAGAACAGGGGTTGTAGGACTGAGTCTGGGATGGGCTGCAGGGCCGAGCCTGGAGACAAGGAACTCCTGGGCTGAGCTCCTGCTCCAAAGCTCAGCTCACTGGGAAGGGCCCTCAGAGGCCAAAGCTCAGCTTTACTGGGAAAAGGCTCTCCAGGGCTGAGCTCCAAAGTTCAGCCTCCAGGGAAAGGGCTCTCCAGGACTGAGCTCATGATCCAAAGCTCAGACTACTGGGAAGGAGCTTTTCGGGGCTGAGCTTGTGCTCCAAAGCTCAGTTTACTGGGAAAAGGCTCTTCAGGGCTGAGCTCATGATCCAAAGCTCAG
>NW_020897976.1:2429-6286 GCF_003984885.1 Neopelma chrysocephalum
TACTGGGAAAAGGCTCTTCAGGGCTGAGCTCATGATCCAAAGCTCAGCCTAATGGGAAAGGGCTCTCCAGGGCTGAACTCCAAAGCTCAGCCTAATGGGAAGGAACTTTCCAGGGCTGAGCTTGTGCTCCAAAGCTCAGACTACTGGGAAGGAGCTTGTGCTCCAAAGCTCGGTTTACTGGGAAAAGGCTCTCCAGGACTGAGCTCCAAAGCTCAGCCTCCAGGGAAAGGGCTCTCCAGGGCTGAGCTCATGATCCAGAGCTCAGACTACTGGGAAGGAGCTCTTCAGGGCTCCTGGGAATCCCTGGGAATCCTTGGGAATCCCATTCCCTCCTTGTCCCAACTTTTCCCATTGAGGTTTATCCTGGGGAGGGAGGAGGGAGAAAATTCCATGGGTTTCATCCACGGAGCTGCTCCCGTGGGATTCAGCTGCTTCCCTTCTTCCCGGCTCTGGCATTCCAGGCTTTTTTCCCTGCTGGAAGGGACAATTCCAGCTTCCAAGGGTTGCCAAGGACACCAGAAGCAACGGGATTAAACCACCCCAAGCTGCTTCCAAATGGGAATTCCTCCCCTGGGATCCGCTCCTGGGATGAAATTCCTTTGGGAATTCCTCCCCTGGGATCCACCTTTAAAACACCTGGGATGAAATTCCTTTGGATCTGAGGCCGGGATGCTCCAAGTGCCACCGTGGGAATGTTGGGATGTTCTGGGAGAGGGGGATTTTTCCCAGAAAAACCCAGAATATTCCTCTGAGGGATTCCTGGAACAGAGGGAGGAGCAGCCACTGTTTTTGTGGGAATGTGGAGCCTGGAGGGAAAAGAACTGGAATTGCGGATCCAGGGAGGGCTGAGCTGGGAATTCCAGCTTGGAACGGCGGGAAACAGGGGCTGAGTGGGAATTCCCAGCGGGAAAGCTGCTCCTGAGGGCAGATTTTGGGAGCAGGGAAGAAAAAAATCCTCCCTTGGGAAGCAGTTTTACTTCCCAGTGGGAACGACTGGGAAGTGGATCCCGGATTTCCAAACCCACCGGGAATTCCACAGCCTGGCCCCTTTCCCTGGCTCATCCTGGAATTCCAACATCCCTGGCTTCCCCTCGGCTCCTTTCCCTGCCTTCCCAGAGATTCCATCCCCCCCCCTTTTCCCAGCTGGAAATCCTTGGAAGGAGCCCCTGGAGGGAAGGATCTTTGGGATGAGGGTGGAAGGAGGGATTGGGAGCAGTTTTCCGGTTGGAAAAACCCGGCTGTGATCCCGATGAATCTTTAATGTGGAAAACGGCCCCGGAAACCGGAGCTTCCCATAAATTATGGATGGAAGAGGCACCTCCAGGAGCTTCTCCAGAGGCTGGGAAGGGATCCCTGGGAATGGGAAGGGAAAACTGGGAATGGGAAGGGAGCCGGGAAAGGAGGAAAACTGGAGGAATTGGGGGATAAATCCCAAGGGAGGAAAATCCAAGTGGATTTGGTGCTGGAGAGAGGCTGGATTGGGGATCTCCGGGATCTCCGAGATTCCCAAGGAATCTGGAGCCGGATCTTAGGGGATGACGGATCCAAAGGGATCCCAGGAAACTGGGAAGATCCAAGGGGGGTGATCCCGTGGGGATTTGGGATCTGCTCCTGTTTGGTGGTTCCATCACCACAACCAGAAATCCTGGGAATTCTCATTCCTGGAAAATCCCCACCTGTCGGGTTTTGGGGCGAAATTCCAAAGGCATGGGGGCAAAAAACCTCTGGAAAACCTGGAGCTAAACTGTGGCTTTTTCTCCCCCTTTTCCCTCCTTCCCATCCCGGAAAAAATTCCCCAAAAAACCGCCGCCGATCCCCCCCTTTTCCTGCCCCTTTTTCCCAGGAATTCTCCTCGAGCACGGAAAGTCTCGAGAAACCCCCGGCTCCTGTAAGTTCCTGGGGGGGCTTCTCCCACATTCCCAAATATCCCAAAATCCCTCAAAATCCCTCGAGATTCCGTGAAAATTCCCCTTCCCCAAAATTCCCGCGGTTCCGGCTTCGCTTCCTGCGTTTTCCTTCCCCTGGGAAAGGGAATTTTGGGATCAAAACAAAGCAGGGGCTCCTTGTTCCCTTCCCAAAAAATTCCAGCTGGGAATGAGGGGGAGGATCCTCCTTGTTCCCTCCTAAAATTCGAACTGGGAATGAGGGGGAGGATCCTCCTTGTTCCCTCTAAAATCCATCTGGGAATAAGGGAAGGATCCTCCTCATTCCCTCCCAAAATTCCATCCGGGAATGAGGGGGAGGATCCTCCTTTTTCCCTCCAAAATTCCATCTGGGAATGATGGGGGGGAATTCTTGTTCCCTCCGAAAATTCCATCTGGGAATGAGGGGGAAGATCCTTGTTCCTTCCCAAAAAATTCCAGCTGGGAATAAGGGGGAGGATCCTTCTTGTTCCCTCTAAAAATTCCATCCGGGAATGAGGGGGAGGATCCTCCTGGTTCCCTCTAAAATCCATCTGGGAATAAGGGGGGGGAATCCTCCTTGTTCCTTCCCAAAATTCCATCTGGGAATGAGGGGGAGGATCCTCCTTGTTCCTTCCCAAAATTCCACCTGGGAATGAGGGGGAGGATCCTCCTTTTTCCCTCCCAAAAAATTCCATCCGGGAATGATCTGAGGGGGATCCCAACCTTTACAGGTGGAAGAGGAAATGCTGTTTTCCTTGGAATTTTGACTCTCCTTGGAATTCTGGGCCGGCTGATGGGATTTAATTTGCTTTGATTTCCCCATCATTCCTTTAATTAATTTAATTAATTTAATTAATTTCATTTCCTTCCTCCTCCTTTTTCCATGGAAATCGAAGCTTCCCATTTTTCCAATCAGATCCCGGTGATTTTTCCCTGATTCCCGTGGGTTTTCCCATCCAAAATGAGCCTTTTCCATGTTTTTTTTTTGGTTGTAGTTTCTTAATTTCGATCCCTCATCCGTCTCCCTTTTTTTCCTGCCGGTTTTCCAGCCGGAATTCCCGGTGGGAATGTGTAGTCCATGATCAAACCCGGGGCAGGACCAACCCCCCGGGGGAGTTTTTATGGATTATGGAGAATTCCAGCTTTTTTAAGGAATTCCCGGGGTGCAAATCCAGCTCTCTTCCCTCTGGGAATTCCGAGGGATCTTGGGAATGTCGGTGGGAATGACGGGTTTGATCCCGAATTCCTTCCGGGTTTTATCCGTTCCCTGGGAAGGGATGGTGGGATCCTGGGATTTTTTGGGATTTGGGATCCCAAACTGCTCCGTTCCCACCCCATCCCTGCTCCTCCCATCCATCCCAAATGTCCCTTTTCCAGGGTTTTTTTTTGGGAGTCAGAGTTGATCCCACAAACACAATTCCCAGGAACAGGGATAACTTTTCCAAGGGTTTTGCTGGAATAGGGAGTCAGGGGTGGAACCAAATGTTGGCTCCGGGCACGGAGGGATCCATGGGAATGTTGGGAATGCTGGGATTCTCCCTTGGATCCAGGACTGGGATATCCACGGCCCAGAGCCTGGGAATTCCCATTCCAGGTTTTTCTTCAGGCGTTTCCTGCTGATCCCAGTTTTTCCAAAAGCTGGGAAACTTCCTGTGCTGAGTCCCCCTGGGAACACGGGAAGAGCCTTCGGATGGGATGGGATGGGATGAAGAGGACATTTCCCTCTGGAATGGGATGGGATGGGATGGGATGGGATGGGATAGGAGGATGTTCCCCTTTGGAATGGGATGGGATGGAATGGGATGGGATGGGATGGGATTGGAGGACATTTCCCTCTGGAATGGGATGGGATGAAGAGGACACTTCCCTGTGGAATGGGATGGGAGGATGTTTCCCTTTGGAATGGGATGGGATGGGATGGAGAGGACATTTCCCTTTGGAATGGGATGGGAT
>NW_020897976.1:6296-8290 GCF_003984885.1 Neopelma chrysocephalum
GATGGGATGGGATGGAGAGGACATTTCCCTTTGGAATGGGATGGGATTGGAGGACATTTCCCTTTGGAATGAGATGGGATAGGATGTTTCCCTTTGGAATGGGATGGGATTGGAGGACCTTTCCCTTTGGAATGGGATGGGATGGGATGAAGAGGACATTTCCCTTTGGAATGGGCTGGGATTGGAGGATTTTTCCCGCCGTGTCTCCGGCTGGAGGAGCCGAGAGCCCTGCAGGTTTTCCAGGATGGAAATCCCGGGATGCTCCCGAGGGCTGGAATGGCTTTGCTCCCCTGTGGAACAGGGAGAAGATCCTTTGGGAATTGTTTTGGGATTCCCTGGAGATGGAGGGAATTCAAGATCCCCTGGAATGGGAGGGAATTCAAGATTCCCTGGAGAAGTTGGGAATTCAAGATTCCCTGTGCTGGAACCCCCCGGGGGCCGATCCAGGGGGAAATTCCCGAATTCCCACCGGTGGGAATCCCTTGGAATGTTCTCCTGAGATCCCGGAGCGGATTTTGGGGGACAAAATCCATGGAAAACCGGGATCAGGTGGCCCAGGGAGGAGCAGGGACATCCCAAGGCCCCGAGATTCCCTGGGAAGAGGCGGAATATCCATGGAATATCCCGCTTTTTTTGCGGGAATGGGATTAAACGCCTCGAGGGAAAACGATCCTGGAGCCAGATCCGGGATCAGGGCTTGGAATATTCATCCTGGGCAGGGAAGCAGGACGTTATTCCCAGAGTTTGGGAGGGCAGGACGTTATTCCCAGAGTTTGGGAAGGATTTTTGGCCGTGGACTACAGATCCAAGGAATTCCTTCTCCCTCTTTTTTCCCTCCGTTTGGCTCCGGGGCCGTTCCCGGCATTCCCAGGGTTTTTATTCCCTTCGCTCCCATTCCATGGCCATTCCTGCATGTGCCTTTTCCAGCATGATCCCAGGAGCACTTTTCCAGTTTTAATTCCTCATCCTGATTATTCCCAAATCGAGGATTTGTCCCCGTTGGAAAAGCTGGAAAAAAAAAGCTTTGGATTCGAGTCGGGATTTCGGGATTCCCGTGGGAAAAGGGGCCTTCCCAAGTCCCGATATTTGCTCCTTCAAAACGCTGGGATGGAGCCGAAATCCAGGCTTGGGGAGGGGTGGGGGGGTGATCCCAGGATCCCTTGGGAATGGCAGATCCTTGGGAATGGAGTTTGGGAAGGGGGGATTTCTGGGAAATGGGGAGGGGAAAAGTGCTTTGGGGCTGCTGTGCCTGGGGGTGATTCCCGACTTTTCCAGGGATGGAATGGGGTGGGATGGGGTGGGATGGGATGGGATGGGATGGGATGGGAGGAGTTTTCCCAGGAGTTTATCCCGGGCTGGAAAACCACTGGCACTGAGGCAACTTTTGTAACCTCTTCCCCCTCCTCCTTCCTTCCCCAAACCCTTTTTTTCCTTCCCTATCCCCTTTTTCCCTTCCCTGACCCCTTTTCCCCTTTCCTGACCCTTTTTCTCTTCCCTATTCCCCTTTTTCTCCCTAAATCTTCCATCTTTCCTTCCCTATCCCCTTTTCCCATTCCCTATCCCCTTTTTCCCTTCCCTCTCCCCTTTTCCCCTTCCCTATCCCCTTCTTCCTTTCCCTATCCCCCTTTTCCCCCCTCAACCTTCCATCCTTCCTTCCCTGACCCCTTTTTCCCTCCCCTGACCCCTTTTTCCCTTCCCTATCCCCTTTTTCCCCCTAAACCTTCCATCCTTCCTTCCCTATCCCCTTTTCCCCTTCCCCTTTTTTCCTTCCTTATCCCCTTTTCCCCCTAAACCTTCCATCCTCCCTTCCCTCTCCCCTTTTTCCCTCCCCTGACCCTTTTTTCCCTTCCCTATCCCCTTTTCCCTCCCCAACCCCTTTTTCCTCCTCCCTTCCCTATCCCCTTTTCCCCCTCAACCTTCCATCCTCCCCCAACCCCTTTTTCCCTCCCCTATCCCCTTTTTCCCCCTAAACCTTCCATCCTTCCTTCCCTATC
>NW_020897976.1:8390-9257 GCF_003984885.1 Neopelma chrysocephalum
CTTCCCTATCCCTTCTTCCCCTTCCCTATCCCCTTTTTCCCTTCCCTATCCCCTTTTCCCCTTCCCCTTTTTTCCTTCCTTATCCCTTTTTCCCCCTCAACCTTCCATCCTCCCTCCCCTATCCCCTTTTTCCCTTCCCTATCCCCTTTTTCCCTTCTGTGACCCCTCTTTCCCTTCCCCTAACCCCTTTTTCCCTTCCCTCTCCCCTTCTCCTCTTCCCTATCCCCTTTTCCCATTCCTTATCCCCTTTTTCCCCTTCCTGACCCCTTTTCCCTCCCCAACCCCTTTTTCCCCCTCAACCTTCCATCCTCCCCCAACCCCTTTTTTCCCTCCCCTCTCCCTTTTTCCCCTCCCTTTCCCCCTTCCCCTCTCCCATTCCCTGTTATCCCAGCCTGCCCGCCTGGCCCCGGAGCGGGAGTTCATCAAATCCCTGATTTCCATCGGGAAGCGTTTGGCCACCCTTCCCACCAAGGAGCAGAAAACCCAACGTTTGGTGTCGGAGCTGTCGCTGCTCAACCACAAACTGCCCGCCCGGGCCTGGCTGCCCACGGCCGCCTTCCAGCACCACGTCGTCAGAGTGCCACATTCCCAGGCTGTGGTGCTCAATTCCAAGGATAAGGTGGGAATGGGAGCGGGAATGGAGGGCATGGAAAGGTGGGAGGGTGGTCAGGGTGCTCAACTCCAAGGATAAGGTGGGAATGGGAGTGGGAATGGAGGGCATGGAAAGGTGGGAGGGTGGTCAGGGTGCTCAACTCCAAGGATAAGGTGGGAATGGGAGCAGGAATGGGAATGGGAGCAGGGATGGAGGGTGCCCAGGGTGCCCCATTCCCAGGCCGTGGTGCTCAACTCCAAGGATAAGGTGGGAAT
>NW_020897976.1:9357-12242 GCF_003984885.1 Neopelma chrysocephalum
AAGGTGGGAATGGGAATGGGAATGGAAAGGTGGGAGGGCAGGGAGGATGCCCAGACTCCAAGGGTAAGGTGGGAATGGGAATGGGGATGGAGGGGATGGAAGGAGGGAGGGTGTCCAGGGTGCCACATTCCCAGGCCGTCGTGCTGAATTCCAAGGATAAGGTGGGAATGGGAGTGGGAATGGAGGGCATGGAAAGGTGGGAGGGTGGTCAGGGTGCTCAACTCCAAGGATAAGGTGGGAATGGGAATGGGAATGGAGGGGTGGGAGGGTGGGAGAGTGCGACATTCCCAGGCCGTGGTGCTCAATTCCAAGGATAAGGTGGGAATGGGAATGGGAATGGGAATGGGAATGGGAATGGAAAGGTGGGAGGGTGGTCAGGGTGCTCAACTCCAAGGGTAAGGTGGGAATGGGAATGGGAGGGTGGTCAGGGTGTTCCGTTCCCTGCTCCCTATCCACCAAAACCCCTGGATTTCCCCCCTCCAAAGCATCCAAACATCCCATTTCTCCCTGTTTCCTCCCTCAGGCTCCCTATTTAATCTACGTGGAGGTGCTGGAATGTGACAACGTGGACACGGCGAATGTTCCCGCCCGGATCCCGGAGAACCGGATCCGGAGCACGCGCTCGGCCGAGAACCTTCCGGAGGTCGGGATGAGCCCCGAGCAGAGGACGGGGAGTTTCAGCACCGTCCCCAACTACGACAACGACGACGAGGCCTGGTCTGTGGATGACATCGGGGAGCTCCAGGTGGAGGTGATGGAATTTTGGGAAGAGGGGGGCGGGACGGGATGGGAGGATCGGGATTTGGCGGGAAAAGGGGGTTGGAGGGAGGGAAAAGGGTGTTTGGAGGGAGGGGAGGGGGTGAGGTGAGGCTGGAGGGGGGAGGGAGGGTGTGTTGGGGGAGTGGGAGAGGAGGGGAGAGGGATGGAGGGGGTGATTCCAGGGTTGGGAATGATGGGAGAGTTCTGGGAATGATGGGAGAGGTCTGGGGGGTGTCACTTCCAGGACTGGGAGCAATGGGAGAGGACTGGAGGTGGCAATTCCAGGAGTGGGAATGATGGGGAGAGACCTGGAGGTAGCAATTCCAGGGTTTGAAGTGATGGGAAGGTGGCACTTCCAGGGTTGGGAATGATAGGAGAGGTCTGGGGGGTGTCACTTCCAGGGTTGGAAGTGATGGAAAGAGACTGGAGGTGTCACTTCCAGGACTGGGAATGATGGGGAGAGAACTGGAGGTGGCACTTCCAAGACTGGGAGCACTGGGAGAGGACTGGAGGTGGCACTTCCAGGGTTGGGAATGATGGGAGAGGTCTGGGAGGGGGGTCACTGCCAGGGTTGGGAGCACTGGGAGAGACCTGGAGGTGGCACTTCCAGGACTGGGAATGATGGGAGAGGTCTGGGAGGGGGTCAGTTCCAGGACTGGAAGAGTTCTGGGAATGATAGGAGAGGTCTAGAGGGGGTCACTTCCAGGACTGGGAGCACTGGGAGAGAGCTGGAGGTGGCAATTCCAGGACTGGGAATGACAGGAGAGGTCTGGGAGGGTGTCACTTCCAGGATTGGGAATGATAGGAGAGGTCTGGAGGTGTCACTTCCAGGACTGGGAATGATGGGAGAGGTCTGGAGGTGTCACTTCCAGCACTGGGAACACTGGGAGAGCCCTGGAGTTGTCTCTCCCACCCCCAGGAATCCGGATCCCCCCAAACTCCTTCCCTGCCCTTCCCAGACGCTTCCCGGAGCCTCCCCCCTTTCCCTGGGACGCAATTCCCGGCTGGAATCGCATCCCAAGCACCCCCCTCACCCCCCAATCCCGCCGTTTTCCAGCTTCCAGAGGTTCACACCAACAGCTGCGACAACATCTCCCAGTTTTCCGTGGACAGCATCACCAGCCAGGAGAGCCGGGAGCCCGTGTTCATCGCCGCCGGGGACATCCGGTCAGGAATTCGGGATTTGGGATGGGAATTGGGGATTTGGGATTGGGATGGGCCCTGGCTGCAATCCCAGGGGTGTCTCCGGTCAGGAATCCGGGATTTGGGATCGGGATTGGGGATTTGGGGTTGGGATGGGCCTTGGCTGCACTCCTAGAGGTGTCACCCTTATTCCTGCCAGGGATATCTGGTCAGGGAATTCAGGATTTGGGATTTGGGATTGGGATGGGCCCTGGCTGCACTCCCAGAGGTGTCACCCTCATCGACATCCGGTCAGGAATCTGGGATTTGGGATTGGGATTGGGGATTTGGGGTTGGGATGGGCCCTGCCTGCGCTCCCAGAGGTGTCACCCTCATTCCCGCCGGGCTCAGCCTTGGGAGCAGCTGGAATTGTCTCCCTGGACACCTTGGGAGCAGCTGGAATTGTCTCCCTGGATATGGGGGAACCTTGGGAGCAGCTGGAATTGTCTCCCTAGACAATGGGAGAGCTTTGGGATCAGCTGGAATTGTCTCCCTGGACACCTTGGGAGCAGCTGGAATTGTCTCCCTGGACACGGGAGAGCTTTGGGAAAAGCTGGAATTGTCTCCTGGACAACAGGAGAACCTTGGGAGAATCCCCCCCTCTGCCAAATCCCGGGATCGGGGGGTCCTGGGCTGGGCTGGGGAGGTGGAATTTGGGTTCCAGGGGATTCTCCTGGTGCCCGAATCCAAGGAATTGTGTGATTCCCGTGTTCCAGGAGGCGGCTGTCGGAGCAGCTGGCGCACACCCCAACCTCCTTCCGCAGGGATCCCGAGGATCCCTCGGCCGTCGCCCTCAAGGAGCCCTGGCAGGAGAAAGTCAGGTCAGGAGGGGAATTTGGGAAGGGAAGGGAAGGTTTGGGAAGGTTTGGGAAGGTTTGGGAGGGTTTGGGAGGGTTTGGGAAGGTTGGGAAGGGAAGGGAAGGGAAGGGAAGGGAAGGGAAGGG
>NW_020897977.1:0-730 GCF_003984885.1 Neopelma chrysocephalum
GGGGGCTGAAGTTGTATTGAGTCGTGTGGGGCCTGGGTATGATGGGACTGGTGTGGAATAAGGGCTGGAATGTGCTGGTTTGGGTGGGGTGGAGTTAATTTTCTTTGCAGAGGCTGGTGTGGGACTGTGTTTGGGCGTGTGCTGAACACAGGGCTGAGAATAGAGAGAAGGTTTTGTTCTCTACCCCACGCCTGAAGGAGCAGACACGGACTCCGCTCTACCCCACGCCTGAAGGAGCAGACACGGACTCCTCTCCCTGAGCGGGAAGCAGCGGTAGGACCCCCATCCCCCTGTGCCGCGGAGAGGAGGGAGGGAATAGGGGATAAAGTGAAGTCCGTGAAGGAGGGAGGGGTGGGGGAAGGTGTTTTATTAGGATTCGTTTGCCTTCTCGCCCTCCTGCTCGGATCTGAGCGGTTCCCAATGCCATCAATGTTCCCCAGTCAGGTCTTTGTGCCCGCGGCGGCGATCAAGCAACGCCCTGTTCCTGTCCCCCGGCCCGGGCCGCGCCACAAAATGGCGGCGGCAGAGCCCGAGTCCCGCCATGATTGGCTGCTTCCCCCGTCACTCCTCGCCCTCGCGCGCTCATTGGTCGGCTCGGGCGGGCACTCCCCGCCCCCTCCCTCTGCCGGGCCGGGGCAGCGGCGGCAGCGCCCGGACGGCGCTGAGGCGGCGGCGGAGCTCGGGGGCGGCCCCGGCGCGGTGGGACCCGCGCTCGGTCCTGCCGGGGCTC
>NW_020897977.1:740-3699 GCF_003984885.1 Neopelma chrysocephalum
GGGCGGCCCCGGCGCGGTGGGACCCGCGCTCGGTCCTGCCGGGGCTCGGGGGCGGCCCCGACGCGGTGGGACCCGCGCTCGGTCCTGCCGGGGCTCGGGGCTCGCTGCGGGCGGAGGGGGCGGGAGGCGCCGCGGGGAGCGGGGTCTGGCGGGCTCGGCCCCCCGTGTCCCCTGCCCAGGGACCGCTGAGGGAGCGGTGATTCAAAGAAATCCTTAAACAATGTGTAAAAGTGCACTTTTATTTCCGGCCGGGGCAATGCAAAGGAGTTTCGCCCCCCCGTGCATTCCCCTGAGAAAAGAAACACAACAGCTTTATATACATTTGGAAGGAGTAAGTTTTAAAAATGATCCATCATATACACTCTTTGAGAACTGGTGCGAAGTCTGCCTTATCTAAATAGACATTCGGTTACCTATCCCTATTTTTATTATTATAGAGTAGTTACATAAAGCTTTATCATTTCAAGCAGCTGTTTTCCCCCCACCCCTCTCCTGTCTCCCTTGCAATGCTATGTGCTAAAAGCCTTTGTTTTCCCGCTTTCCCTGTCAGTCCCTTATTTGTTTACTTCCCCTTTATCTTAACTGCCCACAATTTGGGCAGAGACCTATTTGCAAGCAGTTACAATTCTGCAGTCACACTTCATGCTAACATGGCTAAATTTTTATTTTATTTTGTCTTGTCTCTATTTCAGCGGCTGCCCGCGGGCTCCTTCTTCCCGCTGAGCCCCGGCGGGCTCGGAACGAGTTTGTGCCTCGCGTTGGCCGCAAACATCGCATTCGTTCCCGGGGCTGCGACAAGCAGATAATGACACACTCGAGAGACACATTGAGTCGTTATTATTTCAGAGTTGGGTGCCCGGTGCTGTTTCACAGGTCAAGCACCAACTCGCAAAGCTTTTTACTATTTATACGTTTTAGCAAACAAAGCAAAACAAGGTTGCAAGCAGCTGCGAGACATTAAAGCTGGACAGAACACTTGCTGTTTTAGACTCAGCTGCTTTCCCTCCTGCAGGTTCTTGGAGAGACAGGGGGTGGCCTCAGGTGGGTCTGAAGGGCCGTCCAGCACCTTGTGGGGTGACCGAGGGGGCCTGAGACTGAAAACACCTCCCAGCTGTGCAAGTCCTTGGGACTACACCTTTCCAGGTGTGGTGGTGCATCCCCACCCCCCCAGGCCTCCCTGTGATCTGAGAAATGCTCCTTAGGCCTCAGCCTTGATGAACAGCCCCCAGGCTGAGCTGTTGTTGAGCTGCTCAGAAACACTCTCTGCTCCCAGAACTGGTGCTGTCTAACCAGCTCCTGCTGCTTTAATGAGCAGCCTCGGAAATTTATTATTTCTCTTGCCTGAAGAACAACCCAAGTGGAATCCTATTTTTGTTCTCCAACTTTCAGAGAAAGTCACAGACCTGAATTGGGGCCAGGATGGACAATTCCTGTGCCTCAAGCCCCCTCTGTGGGGGCCCCATAACCAGCGGTGCTGAGTGAGACCCTTGGAGCTCTCTGGGGCTGCAGCAGCTGCAGGGACTCTGCTCCAGCATGGGCTTCCCACGGGCTCACATCCTTCTTTTCGGGAATGCCCCTGCTCCGGTGTGGGCTCCTCCTTGGGCTGCAGGGGAATCTCAGCTCCAGGCCTGGAGCACCTCCTGCCCCTCCTTCTGCACTGCCCTGGGGGTCTGCAGAGCTGTTCCTCTCCCCTGTTCCCACTCTGCTCTTCTCTGCACCCACTTCCATCTGTGCAAGGACTTTTTCCTCCTTCAATACGTTCTCCCCGAGGCATCACTGCTATCTCTGATGGGCTCGGTCTTGGCCAGTGGTGAGTCCGTCCTGGAGCCACTGGAATTTGCTCTGCTGGACATGGGGGACGGATATTTTCACACCAAAATGAAAGCATTGAAATAGCTGTCATTCCTGGCTTTCAAACATGGTGATATGGTTTGGAGCTGGCTCCATGCCAAGTCTCCAAACCTTACCACTCTTAAGTGGTGTTTCCGCCTGGTTTTTTTTGGTTTTGCCACGATTGTTTGGGAACAAGTCTGGGAAGGGAACCAAGTTGGTGTAAAAATTGACCATTGTTTGGCAACACTACTGGGAGAACTGCCAAGAACCTTTTGTTTATATTAGCATAGCTTTGTTTGGGAACAAAGAAAAAAAATATATAAAAATGGCCTTTTTATTCATTTTCTTGGTTATTTTAGCCATTTTTATATATGTTTCTGGGTATCCAGTGAAAACTAACCCAGAAGGCATCTACCAATATCTGCCTTTCCTTAATTGTGACATCAAAGGCCTAGTGACTGAGGTCCCTAGGATCAGAATTGGCCCCAATCCTTACCTAAATTGTTTGGCAACGGTTCTACTATTCCTAAAAGCCATGGAAGTGCTGTTTAACATTGGAAAGGTGGTGTGGTATTGCTTTCCTTGGTGTAGGAAACGCCAAAACTCAAAGAGATTTGCTGGAACTTTGGGAAGGGCCTTGAGAAAACCAGTCTCTGGATGGCAAGGAATCTGGGCGAACTTTGGTAAATTGGTAGGGCGCGTGACACCTCCCATTAGTTGGGATTTCACACCAGAGCAGGTGTTTGATCCTGATGAGATGGCACGTCGTTTGGCAAAAGGGTGTTTTTCTTACGAAGACCCAAATACGCAGTTTTTGGTTTGTACTGGGGCCTAGCAAGTGCCTATAGAGCTGCTGTGGACTATGCTCGGAAGGCTAAGGCTGAGGCAGAAACACAAACCCTGC
The DNA here is from genome assembly GCF_003984885.1 of Neopelma chrysocephalum. Lineage (NCBI taxonomy): Eukaryota > Metazoa > Chordata > Aves > Passeriformes > Pipridae > Neopelma > Neopelma chrysocephalum. Next base: position 3,478 of record NW_020897977.1, read on the forward strand.
CACCTGAGACCAGCACCGCCTCTACTACCTCCACTGAAAGCGGAACCCAGACTACACCACCTGAGATACCTCTCGCCCCTGTAGTGAAAAGGAAGTCGTGAGTATCGGCGCCCTAAACTTTAAGCCTACGACCAGATGTACGACCAGATGAAGATCAAAACAAGTCAGAAAATACGGGAGAGGGGACTGATACTGATACCAGTGTCAAAACTCCACCTCCAC